>NC_134701.1:4955000-4967500 GCF_043290135.1 Rhipicephalus microplus
AACCGCATTAAACAATGTCACTTAGTGAGATGCAGTGTTTTTCACCTTTACAAGTTGGGAACTGCGATATCTAATGTGAAAGCGCTTGAAACCGTCGTAATGTTGTAGAAAGCAATGTAAAGTAGCGAGTAAAACGTTTTCTAACGATAGAAGTGCGAAGGTTATGTTAGGTTGAGTTATGTTAGTTTAAGCTAGGTAGCGTCGTGAAACCACCAAAAACGACGTCATCTAACGAGATAGTGTTGTTTTATTGCGAGTACGAAAGTGCGATAGGTGAAATGTTGTGAAAGCACAAAAAACGGCATGAACAAGCCAAATACTGCGTGTTGTACCGTTACAAAGGCGAAACTGCTATGTTGTGATATTCTCGTTAAAGCGCATGCAAGCATCGTGAAACCTTAAAGAATGATTTCATTTAGTGAGAGACAGCGTTCTGTACTGTAATAAGTTGGTGAAAAACTGTGAGGTCATGCAAATATCGTAATTGTGAACGAAACAGTGTAATAGAGCGTTTTGAGATACAAGTGCGAACGTTAGGTTAGGTTAAGATCTGAACCGTGGTAAAACCGCATGAAACAATGTCACTTAGTGAGATGTAGTGTTTTTCACCATTACAAGTCGGGAACTGCGATATTTAATGTGAAAGCGCTTGCAACCGTCGTTAGGTTAGGTTAGGTTAGGTTAGATTAGGTTAGGTTGGGTTGAGTTGGGTTAGGTTAGGTTGGGTTAGGTTAGGTAAGGTTAGGTTAGGTTAGGTTAGGTGGGGTTAGGTTAGTTTAGGTTAGGTTAGGTTAGGTTGGGTTGGGTTGGGTTAGGTTAGGTTAGGTTAGGTTAGGTAAGGTTAGGTTAGGTTAGGTTAGGTTACGTTAGGTTAAGTTATGAACTGTCGTAAAACCGCAATAAACAATGTCACTTAGTGAGATGCAGTGTTTTTCACCTTTACAAGTTGGGAACTGCGATATCTAATGTGAAAGCGCTTGAAACCGTCGTATTGTTGTAGAAAGCAATGTAAAGTAGCGAGCAAAACGTTTTCTAACGATAGAAGTGCAAAGGTTATGTTAGGTTGAGTTGTTAGTTTAAGCTAGGTAGCGTCGTGAAACCACCAAAAACGACGTCATCTAACGAGATAGTGTTGTTTTATTGCGAGTATTAAACTGCGATAGGTGAAATGTTGCGAAAGCACACAAAACGGCATGAACAAGCCAAATACTGCGTGTTGTACCGTTACAAGTGCGAAACTGCTATGTTGTGATATTCTCGTTAAAGCGCATGCAAGCATCGTGAAACCTTAAAGAATGATGTCATTTAGCGAGAGACAGCGTTCTGTACTGTAATAAGTTGGTGAAAAACTGTGAGTTCATGCAAATATCGTAATTGTGAATGAAACAGTGTAAAAGAGCGTTTTGAGATACAAGCGCGAATGTTAGGTTAGGTTAAGATATGAACCGTCGTAAAACCGCATTAAACAATGTCACTTTGTGAGATGCAGTGTTTCTCACCATTACAAGTCGGGAACTGTGATATCTAATGTGAAAGCGCTTGCAACCGTCGTTAGGTTAGGTTAGGTTCGGTTAGGTTAGGTTTGGTTAGGTTAGGTTAGGTTAGGTTAGAGTAGGTTAGGTTGGGTTGAGTTGGGTTAGGTTAGGTTAGGTTAGGTTGGGTTAGGTTAGGTTAGGTTATGTTACGTTAGGTTAGGTTAGGTTAGGTTACGTTAGGTTAGGTTATGTTAGGTTAGGTTAGGTTAGGTAAGGATAATTTGGTTAGGTTAGGTAAGGTTAGGTTGGGTTGGGTGTTGTTGGGTTGGGTTGGGTTAGGGTGGGTTAGGTTAGATTAGGTTACGTTAGGTTAGGTTAGGTTAGGTTAGGTTACGTTAGGTTATGTTATGTTAGGTTAGGTTACGTTAGGTTAGGGTAGGTCAGGTAAGCTTAGGTTACGTTAGAATAGGTTAGGTTAGGTTAGGTTAGGTTACGTTAGGTTAGGTTAGGTTAGGTTAGGTTTGGTTAGATTAGGTTAGGTTAGCTTAGGTTAGGTTAGGGTTGGTTGGGTTGGGTTAGGTTGGGTTAGGTTAGGTTAGGTTAGGTTAGGTTAGGTAAGGTTAAATTAGTTTAGGTTAGGTTAGGTTAGGTTAGGTTAGGTTGGGTTGGGTTGGTTTAGGTTAGGTTAGGTCAGGTTAGGTAAGGTTAGGTTAGGTTAGGTTACGTTAGGTTAAGCTATGAACCGTCGTAGAACCGCATTAAACAATGTCACTTAGTGAGATGCAGTGTTTTTCACCTTTACAAGTTGGGAACTGCGATATCTAATGTGAAAGCGCTTGAAACCGTCGTAATGTTGTAGAAAGCAATGTAAAGTAGCGAGTAAAACGTTTTCTAACGATAGAAGTGCGAAGGTTATGTTAGGTTGAGTTATGTTAATTTAAGCTAGGTAGCGTCGTGAAACCACCAAAAACGACGTCATCTAACGAGATAGTGTTGTTTTATTGCGAGTACGAAACTGCGATAGGTGAAATGTTGTGAAAGCACACAAAACAGCATGAACAAGCCAAATACTGCGTGTTGTACCGTTACAAAGGCGAAACTGCTATGTTGTGATATTCTCGTTAAAGCGCATGCAAGCATCGTGAAACCTTAAAGAATGATGTCATTTAGCGAGAGACAGCGTTCTGTACTGTAATAAGTTGGTGAAAAACTGTGAGGTCATGCAAATATCGTAATTGTGAACGAAACAGTGTAATAGAGCGTTTTTAGATACAAGTGTGAATGTTAGGTTAGGTTAAGATATGAACCGTCGTAAAACCGCATTAAACAATGTCACTTAGTGAGATGCAGTGTTTTTCACCATTACAAGTCAGGAACTGCGATATCTAATGTGAAAGCGCTTGCAACCGTCGTTAGGTTAGGTTAGGTTAGGTTAGGTTAGGTTTGGTTAGGTTAGGTTAGATTAGGTTAGGTTGGGTTGAGTTGGGTTAGGTTGGGTTAGGTTAGGTTAGGTTAGGTTAGGTTACGTTAGGTTAGGTTAGGTTTCGTTAGGTTAGGTTAGGTTAGGTTAGGTTACGTTAGGTTAGGTTAGGTAAGGATAATTTGGTTAGGTTAGGTAAGGTTAGGTTAGGTTTGGTTAGGTTGGGTTGGGTTGGGTTAGGTTTGGTTAGGTTAGGTTAGGTTACGTTAGGTAGGTTAGGTTAGGTTACGTTAGGTTATGTTAGGTTAGGTTACGTTAGGTTAGGTTAGGTCAGGTAAGGTTAGGTCACGTTAGAATAGGTTAGGTTAGGTTAGGTTAGGTTTGGTTAGGTTAGGTTAGGTTAGGTTAGGTTAGGTTGGGTTGAGTTGGGTTAGGTTAGGTTAGGTTAGGTTAGGTTGGGTTAGGTTAGGTTAGGTTACGTTAGGTTAGGTTAGGTTACGTTAGGTTACGTAGGTTAGGTTACGTTAGGTTAGGTTAGGTTAGGTAAGAATAATTTGGTTAGGTTAGGTAAGGTTAGGTTAGGTTAGGTTAGGTTGGGTTGGGTGTTGTTGGGTCGGGTTGGGTTGGGTTAGGTTGGGTTAGGTTAGGTTAGGTTACGTTAGGTTAGGTTAGGTTAGGTAAGAATAATTTGGTTAGGTTAGGTAAGGTTAGGTTAGGTTAGGTTAGGTGGGGTTGGGTGTTGTTGGGTTGGGTTGGGTTGGGTTAGGTTGGGTTAGGTTAGGTTAGGTTACGTTAGGTTAGGTTAGTTTAGGTTACGTTAGGTTATGTTAGGTTAGGTTAGGTTACGTTAGGTTAGGTTAGGTCAGGTAAGGTTAGGTTACGTTAGAATAGGTTAGGTTAGGTTAGGTTACGTTAGGTTAGGTTAGGTTAGGTTAGGTTTGGTTACGTTAGGTTAGGTTAGCTTAGGTTAGGTTAGGTTGGGTTGGGTTGGGTTAGGTTGGGTTAGGTTAGGTTAGGTTAGGTTAGGTTAGGTTGGGTTAGGTTAGTTTAGGTTAGGTTAGGTTAGGTTGGGTTGGGTTGGGTTAGGTTAGGTTAGGTAAGGTTAGGTTAGGCTAGGTTAGGTTAGGTTAGGTTAAGTTAGGTTAAGTTATGAACTGTCGTAAAACCGCATTAAACAATGTCACTTAGTGAGATGCAGTGTTTTTCACCTTTACAAGTTGGGAACTGCGATATCTAATGTGAAAGCGCTTGAAACCGTCGTAATGTTGTAGAAAGCAATGTAAAGTAGCGAGTAAAACGTTTTCTAACGATAGAAGTGCGAAGGTTATGTTAGGTTGAGTTATGTTAGTTTAAGCTAGGTAGCGTCGTGAAACCACCAAAAACGACGTCATCTAACGAGATAGTGTTGTTTTATTGCGAGTACGAAACTGCGATAGGTGAAATGTTGTGAAAGCACACAAAACGGCATGAACAAGCCAAATACTGCGTGTTGTACCGTTACAAGTGCGAAACTGCTATGTTGTGATATTCTCGTTAAAGCGCATGCAAGCATCGTGAAACCTTAAAGAATGATATCATTTAGCGAGAGACAGCGTTCTGTACTGTAATAAGTTGGTGAAAAACTGTGAGTTCATGCAAATATCGTAATTGTGAACGAAACAGTGTAAAAGAGCGTTTTGAGATACAAGCGCGAGTGTTAGGTTAGGTTAAGATATGAACCGTCGTAAAACCGCATTAAACAATGTCACTTTGTGAGATGCAGTGTTTCTCACCATTACAAGTCGGGAACTGTGATATCTAATGTGAAAGCGCTTGCAACCGTCGTTAGGTTAGGTTAGGTTAGGTTAGGTTAGGTTTGGTTAGGTTAGGTTAGGTTAGGTTAGATTAGGTTAGGTTGGGTTGAGTTGGGTTAGGTTAGGTTAGGTTAGGTTGGGTTAGGTTAGGTAAGGATAATTTGGTTAGGTTAGGTAAGGTTAGGTTGGGTTGGGTTTTGTTGGGTTGGGTTGGGTTGGGTTAGGTTGGGTTAGGTTAGGTTAGGTTACGTTAGGTTAGGTTAGGTCAGGTTAGGTTACGTTAGGTTATGTTAGGTTAGGTTAGGTTACGTTAGGTTAGGGTAGGTCAGGTAAGGTTAGGTTACGTTAGGTTAGGTTAGGTTAGGTTAGGTTTGGTTAGGTTAGGTTAGGTTAGCTTAGGTTAGGTTAGGCTTGGTTGGGTTGGGTTAGGTTGGGTTAGGTTAGGTTAGGTTAGGTAAGGTTAAATTAGTTTAGGTTAGGTTAGGTTAGGTTAGGTTGGGTTGGGTTGGGTTAGGTTAGGTTAGGTCAGGTTAGGTAAGGTTAGGTTAGGTTAGGTTACGTTAGGTTAAGGTATGAACCGTCGTAAAACCGCATTAAACAATGTCACTTAGTGAGATGCAGTGTTTTTCACCTTTACAAGTTGGGAACTGCGATATCTAATGTGAAAGCGCTTGAAACCGTCGTAATGTTGTAGAAAGCAATGTAAAGTAGCGAGTAAAACGTTTTCTAACGATAGAAGTGCGAAGGTTATGTTAGGTTGAGTTATGTTAGTTTAAGCTAGGTAGCGTCGTGAAACCACCAAAAACGACGTCATGTAACGAGATAGTGTTGTTTTATTTCGAGTACGAAAGTGCGATAGGTGAAATGTTGTGAAAGCACAAAAAACGGCATGAACAAGCCAAATACTGCGTGTTGTACCGTTACAAAGGCGAAACTGCTATGTTGTGATATTCTCGTTAAAGCGCATGCAAGCATCGTGAAACCTTAAAGAATGATTTCATTTAGTGAGAGACAGCGTTCTGTACTGTAATAAGTTGGTGAAAAACTGTGAGGTCATGCAAATATCGTAATTGTGAACGAAACAGTGTAATAGAGCGTTTTGAGATACAAGTGCGAACGTTAGGTTAGGTTAAGATCTGAACCGTGGTAAAACCGCATGAAACAATGTCACTTAGTGAGATGTAGTGTTTTTCACCATTACAAGTCGGGAACTGCGATATCTAATGTGAAAGCGCTTGCAACCGTCGTTAGGTTAGGTTAGGTTAGATTAGGTTAGGTTGGGTTGAGTTGGGTTAGGTTAGGTTGGGTTAGGTTAGGTAAGGTTAGGTTAGGTTAGGTTAGGTGGGGTTAGGTTAGTTTAGGTTAGGTTAGGTTAGGTTGGGTTGGGTTGGGTTAGGTTAGGTTAGGTTAGGTTAGGTAAGGTTAGGTTAGGTTAGGTTAGGTTAGGTTACGTTAGGTTAAGTTATGAACTGTCGTAAAACCGCATTAAACAATGTCACTTAGTGAGATGCAGTGTTTTTCACCTTTACAAGTTGGGAACTGCGATATCTAATGTGAAAGCGCTTGAAACCGTCGTAATGTTGTAGAAAGCAATGTAAAGTAGCGAGCAAAACGTTTTCTAACGATAGAAGTGCGAAGGTTATGTTAGGTTGAGTTGTTAGTTTAAGCTAGGTAGCGTCGTGAAACCACCAAAAACGACGTCATCTAACGAGATAGTGTTGTTTTATTGCGAGTACTAAACTGCGATAGGTGAAATGTTGCGAAAGCACACAAAACGGCATGAACAAGCCAAATACTGCGTGTTGTACCGTTACAAGTGCGAAACTGCTATGTTGTGATATTCTCGTTAAAGCGCATGCAAGCATCGTGAAACCTTAAAGAATGATGTCATTTAGCGAGAGACAGCGTTCTGTACTGTAATAAGTTGGTGAAAAACTGTGAGTTCATGCAAATATCGTAATTGTGAATGAAACAGTGTAAAAGAGCGTTTTGAGATACAAGCGCGAATGTTAGGTTAGGTTAAGATATGAACCGTCGTAAAACCGCATTAAACAATGTCACTTTGTGAGATGCAGTGTTTCTCACCATTACAAGTCGGGAACTGTGATATCTAATGTGAAAGCGCTTGCAACCGTCGTTAGGTTAGGTTAGGTTCGGTTAGGTTAGGTTTGGTTAGGTTAGGTTAGGTCAGGTTAGATTAGGTTAGGTTGGGTTGAGTTGGGTTAGGTTAGGTTAGGTTAGGTTGGGTTAGGTTAGGTTAGGTTATGTTACGTTAGGTTAGGTTAGGTTACGTTAGGTTAGGTTATGTTAGGTTAGGTTAGGTTAGGTAAGGATAATTTGGTTAGGTTAGGTAAGGTTAGGTTGGGTTGGGTGTTGTTGGGTTGGGTTGGGTTAGGGTGGGTTAGGTTAGGTTAGGTACGTTAGGTTAGGTTAGGTTAGGTTACGTTAGGTTATGTTAGGTTAGGTTAGGTTACGTTAGGTTAGGGTAGGTCAGGTAAGCTTAGGTTACGTTAGAATAGGTTAGGTTAGGTTAGGTTACGTTAGGTTAGGTTAGGTTAGGTTAGGTTTGGTTAGATTAGGTTAGGTTAGCTTAGGTTAGGTTAGGGTTAATTGGGTTGGGTTAGGTTGGGTTGGGTTAGGTTGGGTTAGGTTAGGTTAGGTTAGGTTAGGTTAGGTAAGGTTAAATTAGTTTAGGTTAGGTTAGGTTAGGTTAGGTTAGGTTGGGTTGGGTTGGTTTAGGTTAGGTTAGGTCAGGTTAGGTAAGGTTAGGTTAGGTTAGGTTACGTTAGGTTAAGGTATGAACTGTCGTAGAACCGCATTAAACAATGTCACTTAGTGAGATGCAGTGTTTTTCACCTTTACAAGTTGGGAACTGCGATATCTAATGTGAAAGCGCTTGAAACCGTCGTAATGTTGTAGAAAGCAATGTAAAGTAGCGAGTAAAACGTTTTCTAACGATAGAAGTGCGAAGGTTATGTTAGGTTGAGTTATGTTAGTTTAAGCTAGGTAGCGTCGTGAAACCACCAAAAACGACGTCATCTAACGAGATAGTGTTGTTTTATTGCGAGTACGAAACTGCGATAGGTGAAATGTTGTGAAAGCACACAAAACAGCATGAACAAGCCAAATACTGCGTGTTGTACCGTTACAAAGGCGAAACTGCTATGTTGTGATATTCTCGTTAAAGCGCATGCAAGCATCGTGAAACCTTAAAGAATGATGTCATTTAGCGAGAGACAGCGTTCTGTACTGTAATAATTTGGTGAAAAACTGTGAGGTCATGCAAATATCGTAATTGTGAACGAAACAGTGTAATAGAGCGTTTTTAGATACAAGTGTGAATGTTAGGTTAGGTTAAGATATGAACCGTCGTAAAACCGCATTAAACAATGTCACTTAGTGAGATGCAGTGTTTTTCACCATTACAAGTCAGGAACTGCGATATCTAATGTGAAAGCGCTTGCAACCGTCGTTAGGTTAGGTTAGGTTAGGTTAGGTTAGGTTAGGTTTGGTTAGGTTAGGTTAGGTTAGGTTAGATTAGGTTAGGTTGGGTTGAGTTGGGTTAGGTTGGGTTAGGTTGGGTTAGGTTAGGTTAGGTTAGGTTACGTTAGGTTAGGTTAGGTTTCGTTAGGTTAGGTTAGGTTAGGTTAGGTTACGTTAGGTTAGGTTAGGTTAGGTAAGGATAATTTGGTTAGGTTAGGTAAGGTTAGGTTAGGTTTGGTTAGGTTGGGTTGGGTTGGGTTAGGTTTGGTTAGGTTAGGTTAGGTTACGTTAGGTTAGGTTAGGTTAGGTTACGTTAGGTTATGTTAGGTTAGGTTACGTTAGGTTAGGTTAGGTCAGGTAAGGTTAGGTCACGTTAGAATAGGTTAGGTTAGGTTAGGTTAGGTTAGGTTTGGTTAGGTTAGGTTAGGTTAGGTTAGGTTAGGTTGGGTTGAGTTGGGTTAGGTTAGGTTAGGTTAGGTTGGGTTAGGTTAGGTTAGGTTAGGTTACGTTAGGTTAGGTTAGGTTACGTTAGGTTACGTAGGTTAGGTTACGTTAGGTTAGGTTAGGTTAGGTAAGAATAATTTGGTTAGGTTAGGTAAGATTAGGTTAGGTTAGGTTAGGTTGGGTTGGGTGTTGTTGGGTCGGGTTGGGTTGGGTTAGGTTGGGTTAGGTTAGGTTAGGTTACGTTAGGTTAGGTTAGGTTAGGTAAGAATAATTTGGTTAGGTTAGGTAAGGTTAGGTTAGGTTAGGTTAGGTTGGGTTGGGTGTTGTTGGGTTGGGTTTGGTTGGGTTAGGTTGGGTTAGGTTAGGTTAGGTTACGTTAGGTTAGGTTAGTTTAGGTTACGTTAGGTTATGTTAGGTTAGGTTAGGTTACGTTAGGTTAGGTTAGGTCAGGTAAGGTTAGGTTACGTTAGAATAGGTTAGGTTAGGTTAGGTTACGTTAGGTTAGGTTAGGTCAGGTTAGGTTTGGTTACGTTAGGTTAGGTTAGCTTAGGTTAGGTTAGGTTGGGTTGGGTTGGGTTAGGTTGGGTTAGGTTAGGTTAGGTTAGGTTAGGTTAGGTTAGGTTGGGTTATGTTAGTTTAGGTTAGGTTAGGTTAGGTTGGGTTGGGTTGGGTTAGGTTAGGTTAGGTAAGGTTAGGTTAGGTTAGGTTAGGTTAGGTTAAGTTAGGTTAAGTTATGAACTGTCGTAAAACCGCATTAAACAATGTCACTTAGTGAGATGCAGTGTTTTTCACCTTTACAAGTTGGGAACTGCGATATCTAATGTGAAAGCGCTTGAAACCGTCGTAATGTTGTAGAAAGCAATGTAAAGTAGCGAGTAAAACGTTTTCTAACGATAGAAGTGCGAAGGTTATGTTAGGTTGAGTTATGTTAGTTTAAGCTAGGTAGCGTCGTGAAACCACCAAAAACGACGTCATCTAACGAGATAGTGTTGTTTTATTGCGAGTACGAAACTGCGATAGGTGAAATGTTGTGAAAGCACACAAAACGGCATGAACAAGCCAAATACTGCGTGTTGTACCGTTACAAGTGCGAAACTGCTATGTTGTGATATTCTCGTTAAAGCGCATGCAAGCATCGTGAAACCTTAAAGAATGATGTCATTTAGCGAGAGACAGCGTTCTGTACTGTAATAAGTTGGTGAAAAACTGTGAGTTCATGCAAATATCGTAATTGTGAACGAAACAGTGTAAAAGAGCGTTTTGAGATACAAGCGCGAATGTTAGGTTAGGTTAAGATATGAACCGTCGTAAAACCGCATTAAACAATGTCACTTTGTGAGATGCAGTGTTTCTCACCATTACAAGTCGGGAACTGCGATATCTAATGTGAAAGCGCTTGCAACCGTCGTTAGGTTAGGTTAGGTTAGGTTAGGTTAGGTTTGGTTAGGTTAGGTTAGGTTAGGTTAGGTTAGATTAGGTCAGGTTGGGTTGAGTTGGGTTAGGTTAGGTTAGGTTAGGTTGGGTTAGGTTAGGTTAGGTTAGGTTACGTTAGGTTACGTTAGGTTAGGTTAGGTTAGGTTACGTTAGGTTAGGTTATGTTATGTTAGGTTAGGTTAGGTAAGGATAATTTGGTTAGGTTAGGTAAGGTTAGGTTGGGTTGGGTTTTGTTGGGTTGGGTTGGGTTGGGTTAGGTTGGGTTAGGTTAGGTTAGGTTACGTTAGGTTAGGTTAGGTCAGGTTAGGTTACGTTAGGTTATGTTAGGTTAGGTTAGGTTACGTTAGGTTAGGGTAGGTCAGGTAAGGTTAGGTTACGTTAGAATAGGTTAGGTTAGGTTAGGTTACGTTAGGTTAGGTTAGGTTATGTTTGGTTAGGTTAGGTTAGGTTAGCTTAGGTTAGGTTAGGGTTGGTTGGGTTGGGTTAGGTTGGGTTAGGTTAGGTTAGGTTAGGTAAGGTTAAATTAGTTTAGGTTAGGTTAGGTTAGGTTTTGTTAGGTTGGGTTGGGTTGGGTTAGGTTAGGTTAGGTCAGGTTAGGTAAGGTTAGGTTAGGTTAGGTTACGTTAGGTTAAGGTATGAATCGTCGTAAAACCGCATTAAACAATGTCACTTAGTGAGATGCAGTGTTTTTCCCCTTTACAAGTTGGGAACTGCGATATCTAATGTGAAAGCGCTTGAAACCGTCGTAATGTAGTAGAAAGCAATGTAAAGTAGCGAGTAGAACGTTTTCTAACGATAGAAGTGCGAAGGTTATGTTAGGTTGAGTTATGTTAGTTTAAGCTAGGTAGCGTCGTGAAACCACCAAAAACGACGTCATCTAACGAGATAGTGTTGTTTTATTGCGAGTACGAAAGTGCGATAGGTGAAATGTTGTGAAAGCACAAAAAACGGCATGAACAAGCCAAATACTGCGTGTTGTACCGTTACAAAGGCGAAACTGCTATGTTGTGATATTCTCGCAAAAGTGCATGCAAGCATCGTGAAACCTTAAAGAATGATTTCATTTAGTGAGAGACAGCGTTCTGTACTGTAATAAGTTGGTGAAAAACTGTGAGGTCATGCAAATATCGTAATTGTGAACGAAACAGTGTAATAGAGCGTTTTGAGATACAAGCGCGAATGTTAGGTTAGGTTAAGATATGAACCGTCGTAAAACCGCATTAAACAATGTCACTTTGTGAGATGCAGTGTTTTTCACCATTACAAGTCGGGAACTGCGATATCTAATGTGAAAGCGCGTGAAACCGTCGTAATGTTGTAGAGAGCATTGTAAAGTAGCGAGTAAATCATTTTCTAACGATAGAAGTGCGAAGGTTATGCTAGGTTGAATTATGTTAGTTTAAGCTAGGTAGCGTCGTGAAACCACCAAAAAGGACGTCATCTAACAAGATATAATTGTTTCATTTCATGTACGAAACTGCAATAGGTGAAATGTTGTGAAAGCACACAAAATGGCATGAACAAGCCAAATACTGCGTGTTGTACCGTTACAAGTGGAAACTGCTATGTTGTGATATTCTCGTTAAAGCGCATGCAAGCATCGTGAAACCTTAAAGAATGATGTCATTTAGCGATATACAGCGTTCTGTACTGTAATAAGTTAGAGAAAAACTGTGAGGTCATGCAAATATCTTAAATGTGAACGAAACAGTGTATTAGAGCGTTTTTAGATACAAGTGCGAACGTTAGGTTAGGTTAAGATATGAACCGTCGTAAAACCGCATGAAACAATGTCACTTAGTGAGATGTAGTGTTTTTCACCATTACAAGTCGGGAACTGCGATATCTAATGTGAAAGCGCTTGCAACCGTCGTTAGGTTAGGTTAGGTTAGGTTAGATTAGGTTAGGTTGGGTTGAGTTGGGTTAGGTTAGGTTGGGTTAGGTTAGGTTAGGTTAGGTTAGGTTAGGTGGGGTTAGGTTAGTTTAGGTTAGGTTAGGTTAGGTTGGGTTGGGTTGGGTTAGGTTAGGTTAGGTTAGGTAAGGTTAGGTTAGGTTAGGTTACGTTAGGTTAAGATATGAACCGTCGTAAAACCGCATTAAACAATGTCACTTTGTGAGATGCAGTGTTTTTCACCATTACAAGTCGGGAACTGCGATATCTAATGTGAAAGCGCATGAAACCGTCGTAATGTTGTAGATAGCATTGTAAAGTAGTGAGTAAAACGTTTTCTAACGATAGAAGTGCGAAGGTTATGTTAGGTTGAGTTATGTTAATTTAAGCTAGGTAGCGTCGTGAAACCACCAAAAACGACGTCATCTAACGAGATAGTGTTGTTTTATTGCGAGTACGAAACTGCGATAGGTGAAATGTTGTGAAAGCACACAAAACGGCATGAACAAGCCAAATACTGCGTGTTGTACCGTTACAAGTGCGAAACTGCTATGTTGTGA
>NC_134701.1:4972500-4975000 GCF_043290135.1 Rhipicephalus microplus
TGGTTAGGTTAGGTAAGGTTAGGTTGGGTTGGGTTTTGTTGGGTTGAGTTGGGTTGGGTTAGGTTGGGTTAGGTTAGGTTAGGTTACATTAGGTTAGGTTAGGTCAGGTTAGGTTACGTTAGGTTATGTTAGGTTAGGTTAGGTTACGTTAGGTTAGGGTAGGTCAGGTAAGGTTAGGTTACGTTAGAATAGGTTAGGTTAGGTCAGGTTACGTTAGGTTAGGTTAGGTTTCGTTAGGTTACGTTAGGTTAGCTTAGGTTAGGTTAGGGTTGGTTGGGTTGGGTTAGGTTGGGTTAGGTTAGGTTAGGTTAGGTAAGGTTAAATTAGTTTAGGTTAGGTTAGGTTAGGTTAGGTTGGGTTGGGTTGGGTTAGGTTAGGTTAGGTCAGGTTAGGTAAGGTTAGGTTAGGTTAGGTTACGTTAGGTTAAGGTATGAACCGTCGTAAAACCGCATTAAACAATGTCACTTAGTGAGATGGAGTGTTTTTCACCTTTACAAGTTGGGAACTGCGATATCTAATGTGAAAGCGCTTGAAACCGTCGTAATGTTGTAGAAAGCAATGTAAAGTAGCGAGTAAAACGTTTTCTAACGATAGAAGTGCGAAGGTTATGTTAGGTTGAGTTATGTTAGTTTAATCTAGGTAGCGTCGTGAAACCACCAAAAACGACGTCATCTAACGAGATAGTGTTGTTTTATTGCGAGTACGAAAGTGCGATAGGTGAAATGTTGTGAAAGCACAAAAAACGGCATGAACAAGCCAAATACTGCGTGTTGTACCGTTACAAAGGCGAAACTGCTATGTTGTGATATTCTCGTTAAAGCGCATGCAAGCATCGTGAAACCTTAAAGAATGATTTCATTTAGTGAGAGACAGCGTTCTGTACTGTAATAAGTTGGTGAACAACTGTGAGGTCATGCAAATATCGTAATTGTGAACGAAACAGTGTAATAGAGCGTTTTGAGATACAAGTGCGAACGTTAGGTAAGGTTAAGATCTGAACCGTCGTAAAACCGCATGAAACAATGTCACTTAGTGAGATGTAGTGTTTTTCACCATTACAAGTCGGGAACTGCGATATCTAATGTGAAAGCGCTTGCAACCGTCGTTAGGTTAGGTTAGGTTAGATTAGGTTAGGTTGGGTTGAGTTGGGTTAGGTTAGGTTGGGTTAGGTTAGGTTAGGTTAGGTTAGGTTAGGTTAGGTGGGGTTAGGTTGGTTTAGGTTAGGTTAGGTTAGGTTGGGTTGGGTTGGGTTAGGTTAGGTTAGGTTAGGTTAGGTAAGGTTAGGTTAGGTTAGGTTAGGTAACGTTAGGTTAAGTTATGAACTGTCGTAAAACCGCATTAAACAATGTCACTTAGTGAGATGCAGTGTTTTTCACCTTTACAAGTTGGGAACTGCGATATCTAATGTGAAAGCGCTTGAAACCGTCGTAATGTTGTAGAAAGCAATGTAAAGTAGCGAGCAAAACGTTTTCTAACGATAGAAGTGCGAAGGTTATGTTAGGTTGAGTTGTTAGTTTAAGCTAGGTAGCGTCGTGAAACCACCAAAAACGACGTCATCTAACGAGATAGTGTTGTTTTATTGCGAGTACAAAACTGCGATAGGTGAAATGTTGTGAAAGCACACAAAACGGCATGAACAAGCCAAATACTGCGTGTTGTACCGTTACAAGTGCGAAACTGCTATGTTGTGATATTCTCGTTAAAGCGCATGCAAGCATCGTGAAACCTTAAAGAATGATGTCATTTAGCGAGAGACAGCGTTCTGTACTGTAATAAGTTGGTGAAAAACTGTGAGTTCATGCAAAATATTGTAATTGTGAACGAAACAGTGTAAAAGAGCGTTTTGAGATACAAGCGCGAATGTTAGGTTAGGTTAAGATATGAACCGTCGTAAAACCGCATTAAACAATGTCACTTTGTGAGATGCAGTGTTTCTCACCATTACAAGTCGGGAACTGTGATATCTAATGTGAAAGCGCTTGCAACCGTCGTTAGGTTAGGTTAGGTTAGGTTAGGTTTGGTTAGGTTAGGTTAGGTTAGGTTAGATTAGGTTAGGTTGGGTTGAGTTGGGTTAGGTTAGGTTAGGTTAGGTTGGGTTAGGTTAGGTTAGGTTATGTTACGTTAGGTTAGGTTAGGTTAGGTTACGTTAGGTTAGGTTATGTTAGGTTAGGTTAGGTTAGGTAAGGATAATTTGGTTAGGTTAGGTAAGGTTAGGTTGGGTTGGGTTTTGTTGGGTTGGGTTGGGTTGGGTTAGGTTGGGTTAGGTTAGGTTAGGTTACGTTAGGTTAGGTTAGGTCAGGTTAGGTTACGTTAGGTTATGTTAGGTTAGGTTAGGTTACGTTAGGTTAGGGTAGGTCAGGTAAGGTTAGGTTACGTTAGAATAGGTTAGGTTAGGTTAGGTTACGTTAGGTTAGGTTAGGTTAGGTTAGGTTTGGTTAGGTTAGGTTAGGTTAGCTTAGGTTAGGTTAGGGTTGGGTTGGGTTAGGTTGGGTTAGGTTAG
>NC_134701.1:4980000-4985000 GCF_043290135.1 Rhipicephalus microplus
ATTAGGTTAGGTTGGGTTGAGTTGGGTTAGGTTAGGTTAGGTTAGGTTGGGTTAGGTTAGGTTAGGTTATGTTACGTTACGTTAGGTTAGGTTAGGTTACGTTAGGTTAGGTTATGTTAGGTTAGGTTAGGTTAGGTAAGGATAATTTGGTTAGGTTAGGTAAGGTTAGGTTGGGTTGGGTTTTGTTGGGTTGGGTTGGGTTGGGTTAGGTTGGGTTAGGTTAGGTTAGGTTACGTTAGGTTAGGTTAGGTCAGGTTAGGTTACGTTAGGTTATGTTAGGTTAGGTTAGGTTACGTTAGGTTAGGGTAGGTCAGGTAAGGTTAGGTTACGTTAGAATAGGTTAGGTTAGGTTAGGTTACGTTAGGTTAGGTTAGGTTAGGTTTGGTTAGGTTAGGTTAGGTTAGCTTAGGTTAGGTTAGGGTTGGGTTGGGTTAGGTTGGGTTAGGTTAGGTTAGGTAAGGTTAAATTAGTTTAGGTTAGGTTAGGTTAGGTTAGGTTAGGTTGGGTTGGGTTGGGTTAGGTTAGGTTAGGTCAGGTTAGGTAAGGTTAGGTTAGGTTAGGTTACGTTTGGTTAAGGTATGAACCGTCGTAAAACCGCATTAAACAATGTCACTTAGTGAGATGCAGTGTTTTTCACCTTTACAAGTTGGGAACTGCGATATCTAATGTGAAAGCGCTTGAAACCGTCGTAATGTTGTAGAAAGCAATGTAAAGTAGCGAGTAAAACGTTTTCTAACGATAGAAGTGCGAAGGTTATGTTAGGTTGAGTTATGTTAGTTTAAGCTAGGTAGCGTCGTGAAACCACCAAAAACGACGTCATCTAACGAGATAGTGTTGTTTTATTGCGAGTACAAAAGTGCGATAGGTGAAATGTTGTGAAAGCACAAAAAACGGCATGAACAAGCCAAATACTGCGTGTTGTACCGTTACAAAGGCGAAACTGCTATGTTGTGATATTCTCGTTAAAGCGCATGCAAGCATCGTGAAACCTTAAAGAATGATTTCGTTTAGTGAGAGACAGCGTTCTGTACTGTAATAAGTTGGTGAAAAACTGTGAGGTCATGCAAATATCGTAATTGTGAACGAAACAGTGTAATAGAGCGTTTTGAGATACAAGCGCGAATGTTAGGTTAGGTTAAGATATGAACCGTCGTAAAACCGCATTAAACAATGTCACTTTGTGAGATGCAGTGTTTTTCACCATTACAAGTCGGGAACTGCGATATCTAATGTGAAAGCGCGTGAACCCGTCGTAATGTTGTAGAGAGCATTGTAATGTAGCGAGTAAATCGTTTTCTAACGATAGAAGTGCGAAGGTTATGTTAGGTTGAATTATGTTAGTTTAAGCTAGGTAGCGTCGTGAAACCACCAAAAAGGACGTCATCTAACAAGATATAATTGTTTCATTTCATGTACGAAACTGCAATAGGTGAAATGTTGTGAAAGCACACAAAATGGCATGAACAAGCCAAATACTGCGTGTTGTACCGTTACAAATGGAAACTGCTATGTTGTGATATTCTCGTTAAAGCGCATGCAAGCATCGTGAAACCTTAAAGAATGATGTCATTTAGCGATATACAGCGTTCTGTACTGTAATAAGTTAGAGAAAAACTGTGAGGTCATGCAAATATCTTAAATGTGAACGAAACAGTGTATTAGAGCGTTTTTAGATACAAGTGCGAACGTTAGGTTAGGTTAAGATATGAGCCGTCGTAAAACCGCATGAAACAATGTCACTTAGTGAGATGTAGTGTTTTTCACCATTACAAGTCGGGAACTGCGATATCTAATGTGAAAGCGCTTGCAACCGTCGTTAGGTTAGGTTAGGTTAGGTTAGATTAGGTTAGGTTGGGTTGAGTTGGGTTAGGTTAGGTTGGGTTAGGTTAGGTTAGGTTAGGTTAGGTTAGGTGAGGTTAGTTTAGGTTAGGTTAGGTTAGGTTGGGTTGGGTTGGGTTAGGTTAGGTTAGGTTAGGTAAGGTAAGGTTAGGTTAGGTTAGGTTAGGTTAGGTTACGTTAGGTTAAGGTATGAACCGTCGTAAAACCGCATTAAACAATGTCACTTAGTGAGATGCAGTGTTTTTCACCTTTACAAGTTGGGAACTGCGATATCTAATGTGAAAGCGCTTGAAACCGTCGTAATGTTGTAGAAAGCAATGTAAAGTAGCGAGTAAAACGTTTTCTAACGATAGAAGTGCGAAGGTTTATAATAGGTTGAGTTATGTTAGTTTAAGCTAGGTAGCGTCGTGAAACCACCAAAAACGACGTCATCTAACGAGATAGTGTTGTTTTATTGCGAGTACGAAAGTGCGATAGGTGAAATGTTGTGAAAGCACAAAAAACGGCATGAACAAGCCAAATACTGCGTGTTGTACCGTTACAAAGGCGAAACTGCTATGTTGTGATATTCTCGTTAAAGCGCATGCAAGCATCGTGAAACCTTAAAGAATGATTTCATTTAGTGAGAGACAGCGTTCTGTACTGTAATAAGTTGGTGAAAAACTGTGAGGTCATGCAAATATCGTAATTGGGAACGAAACAGTGTAATAGAGCGTTTTGAGATACAAGTGCGAACGTTAGGTTAGGTTAAGATCTGAACCGTCGTAAAACCGCATGAAACAATGTCACTTAGTGAGATGTAGTGTTTTTCACCATTACAAGTCGGGAACTGCGATATCTAATGTGAAAGCGCTTGCAACCGTCGTTAGGTTAGGTTAGGTTAGGTTAGGTTAGATTAGATTAGGTTGGGTTGAGTTGGGTTAGGTTAGGTTGGGTTAGGTTAGGTTAGGTTAGGTTAGGTTAGGTGGGGTTAGGTTAGTTTAGGTTAGGTTAGGTTAGGTTGGGTTGGGTTGGGTTGGGTTGGGTTAGGTTAGGTTAGGTTAGGTTAGGTTACGTTAGGTTAAGTTATGAACTGTCGTAAAACCGCATTAAACAATGTCACTTAGTGAGATGCAGTGTTTTTCACCTTTACAAGTTGGGAACTGCGATATCTAATGTGAAAGCGCTTGAAACCGTCGTAATGTTGTAGAAAGCAATGTAAAGTAGCGAGCAAAACGTTTTCTAACGATAGAAGTGCGAAGGTTATGTTAGGTTGAGTTGTTAGTTTAAGCTAGGTAGCGTCGTGAAACCACCAAAAACGACGTCATCTAACGAGATAGTGTTGTTTTATTGCGAGTACGAAACTGCGATAGGTGAAATGTTGTGAAAGCACACAAAACGGCATGAACAAGCCAAATACTGCGTGTTGTACCGTTACAAGTGCGAAACTGCTATGTTGTGATATTCTCGTTAAAGCGCATGCAAGCATCGTGAAACCTTAAAGAATGATGTCATTTAGCGAGAGACAGCGTTCTGTACTGTAATAAGTTGGTGAAAAACTGTGAGTTCATGCAAGTATCGTAATTGTGAATGAAAGAGTGTAAAAGAGCGTTTTGAGATACAAGCGCGAATGTTAGGTTAGGTTAAGATATGAACCGTCGTAAAACCGCATTAAACAATGTCACTTTGTGAGATGCAGTGTTTCTCACCATTACAAGTCGGGAACTGTGATATCTAATGTGAAAGCGCTTGCAACCGTCGTTAGGTTAGGTTAGGTTTGGTTAGGTTAGGTTTGGTTAGGTTAGGTTACGTTAGGTTAGATTAGGTTAGGTTGGGTTGAGTTGGGTTAGGTTAGGTTAGGTTAGGTTGGGTTAGGTTAGGTTAGGTTAGGTTACGTTAGGTTAGGTTAGGTTAGGTTAGGTTAGGTTACGTTAGGTTAGGTTATGTTAGGTTAGGTTAGGTTAGGTAAGGATAATTTGGTTAGGTTAGGTAAGGTTAGGTTGGGTTGGGTGTTGTTGGGTTGGGTTGGGTTAGGGTGGGTTAGGTTAGGTTACGTTAGGTTAGGTTAGGTTAGGTTACGTTAGGTTATGTTAGGTTAGGTTAGGTTACGTTAGGTTAGGGTAGGTCAGGTAAGCTTAGGTTACGTTAGAATAGGTTAGGTTAGGTTAGGTTACGTTAGGTTAGGTTAGGTTAGGTTTGGTTAGGTTAGGTTAGGTTAGCTTAGGTTAGGTTAGGGTTGGTTGGGTTGGGTTAGGTTGGGTTAGGTTAGGTTAGGTTAGGTTAGGTTAGGTAAGGTTAAATTAGTTTAGGTTAGGTTAGGTTAGGTTGGGTTGGGTTGGGTTAGGTTAGGTTAGGTCAGGTTAGGTAAGGTTAGGTTAGGTTAGGTTACGTTAGGTTAGCTTAGGTTAGGTAAGGATAATTTGGTTAGGTTAGGTAAGGTTAGGTTAGGTTAGGTTAGGTTGGGTTGGGTGTTGTTGGGTTGGGTTGGGTTAGGTCTGGTTAGGTTAGGTTAGGTTGGGTTAGGTTAGTTTAGGTTAGGTTAGGTTAGGTTAGGTCGGGTTGGGTTGAGTTAGGTAGGTTACGTTAGGTTAAGGTATGAACCGTCGTAAAACCGCATTAAACATTGAAACCTTTAAGGTTTCACGAAGCAAGCATCGTGAAACCTTAAAGAATGATGTCATTTAGCGAGAGACAGCGTTCTGTACTGTAATAAGTTGGTGAAAAACTGTGAGGTCATGCAAATATCGTAATTGTGAACGAAACAGTGTAATAGAGCGTTTTGAGATACAAGCGCGAATGTTGGGTTAGGTTAAGATATGAACCATCGTAAAACCGCATTAAACAATGTCACTTTGTGAGATGCAGTGTTTTTCACCATTACAAGTCGGGAACATCGATATCTGATGTGAAAGCGCATGAAACCGTCGAAATGTTGTAGAGAGCATTGTAAAGTAGCGAGTAAAACGTTTTCTAACGATAGAAGTGCGAAGGTTATGTTAGGTTGAATTATCTTAGTTTAAGCTAGGTAGCGTCGTGAAATTACCAAAAAGGACGTCATCTAACGAGATATAATTGTTTTATTTTATGTACAAAACTGCAATAGGTGAAATGTTGTGAAAGCACACAAAACGGCATGAACAAGCCAAATACTGCGTGTTGTACCGTTACAAGTGCGAAACTGC
>NC_134701.1:10585000-10752500 GCF_043290135.1 Rhipicephalus microplus
AACAAAATAGTGTAATAGAGCGTTTTTAGATACAAGTGCGAATGTTAGGTTAGGTTAAGATATGAACCGTCGTAAAACCGCACTAAACAATGTCACTTAGTGAGATGCAGTGTTTTTCACCATTACAAGTCGGGAACTACAATATCTTATGGTAAATCGCATGAAACCGTCGTAATGTTGTAGAAAGCATTGTAAAGTAGCGAGTAAAACGTTTTCTAACGATAGAAGTGCGAAGGTTATGTTAGTTCGAGTTAGTTTAAACTAGGTAGCGTCGTGAAACCACCAAAAACGACGTCCTCTAACGAGATGGTATTGTTTGATTGCATGTACGAAACTGAAATAGGTGAAATGTTGTGAAAGCACACAAAACGGCATGAACAAGCCAGATACTGCGTGTTGTACCGTTACAACTGCGAAACTGCTATATTGTGATATTCTCGTTAAAGCGCACGCAAGCATCGTGAAACCTTAAAGAACGATGTCATTTAGCGAGATACAGCGTTCTGTACTGCAACCGTCGTAAAACCGCATTAAACAATGTCACTTAGTAAGATGCAGTGTTTTTCACCATTACAAGTCGGGAACTAGGATATCTAATGTGAAAGCGCATGAAACCGTCGTAATGTTGTAGAGAGCATTGTAAAGTAGCGAGTAAAACGTTTTCTAACGATAGAAGTGCGAAGGTTATGTTAGGTTGAGTTAGTTTAGGCTAGGTAGCGTCGTGAAACTACCAAAAACGACGTCATCTAACGAGATAGTGTTGTTTTATTGCGACTACGAAATTGCGATAGGTGAAATATTGTGAAAGGACACAAAACGCCATGAACTAGCCAGGTACTGCGTGTTGTACCGTTACAAGTGCGATACTGCTATGTTGTGATATTCTCGTTAGAGCGCATGCAAGCCTCGTGAAACCTTAAAGAACGTTGTCATTTAGCGAGATACAGCGTTCTGTACTGCAATAAGTTGGTGAAAAACTGTGAGGTTATGCAAATATCTTAATTGTGAACGAAACAGTGTAATAGAGCGTTTTTACATACAAGTGCGAATGTTAGGTTAGGTTGAGATATGAACCATCGTAAAACCGCATTAAACAATGTCACATAGTGAGATGCAGTGTTTTTCACCATTACAAGTCGGGAACTGCAATATCTAATGTGAAAGCGCTTGCAACCGTCGTTAGGTTAGGTTAGGTTAGGTTAGGTTACGTTAGTTTAGGTTTGGTTAGGTTAAGATAGGTTATGTTAGGTTAGGTTGGGTTGGGTTGGGTTAGGTTAGGTTAGGTTAGGTTAGGTTAAGTTGGGTTTGGTTAGGTTAGGTTAGGTTACGTTAGGTTAGGTTACGTTAGGTTAGGTTAGGTTACGTTAGGTTAGTTTACGTTAGGGTAGGTTAGGTTAGGTAAGGTTAGGTTAGGTTAGGTTAGGTTAGGTTAGGTTAGGTTAGGTTGGGTTGGGTGTGGTTGGGTTGGGTTTGCTTTGGTTGGGTTGGGTTAGGTTGGGTTAGGTTAGGTTAGGTAAGGTTAGGTTAGGTTACGTTAGGTTAGGTTAGGTTAGGTTACGTTAGGTTATGTTAGGTTAGGTTAGGTTACGTTAGGTTAGGTTAGGTTAGGTTAGGTAAGGTTAGGTTAGGTTAGGTTAGGTTAGGTTAGGTTACGTTAAGTTAGGTTAGGTTAGGTTAGGTTTGGTTACGTTAGGTTAGGTTAGGTTAGGTTACGTTAGGTTAGGTTAGGTTAGGTTAGGTTAGGTTAGATTATGTTAGGTTTGTTTGGTTAGGTTAGGTTAGGTTAGGTTAGGTTAGGTTGGGTTGGGTTGGGTTGGGTTGGGTTGGGTTAGGTTGGGTTAGGTTAGGTTAGGTTAGATTACGTTAGGTTAAGTTAGGTTAAGTTAGGTTAGGTTACGTTAGGTTAGATTAGGTAAGGTTAGGTTAGGTTAGGTTAGGTTAGGTTAGGTTACGTTAGGTTTGATTAGGTTAGGTTAGGTTAGGTTAGGTTGGGTTGGGTTGGGTTGGGTTGAGTGTGGTTGGGTTAGGTTAGGTTAGGTTAAGTTAGGTTAGGTTGGGTTAGGTTAGGTTGGGTTAGGTTAGGTAGGTTAGGTTAGGTTGGGTTGGGTTGGGTTGGGTTGGGTTAGGTCAGGTTAAGTTAGGTTAGGTTAGGTTAGGTCGGGTTGGGTTGGGTTAGGTTAGGTTAGGTTAGGTTAGTTTAGGTTAGGTTAGGTTGGGTTGGGTTGGGTTAGGTTAGGTTAGGTTAGGTTGGGTTGGGTTAGGTTGGGTTGGGTTGGGTTAGGTTATGTTACGTTAGGTTAGGTAAGGTTAGGTTAGGTTGTGTTAGGTTCGGTTAGGTTAGGTTAAGATATTAACCGTCGTAAAACCGCATTAAACAATGTCACTTAGTTAGATGCAGTGTTTTTCACCATTACAAGTCGGGAACTGTGATATCTAATGTGAAAGCGCTTGAAACCGTCGTAATGTTGTAGAAAGCAATGTAAAGTAGCGAGTAAAACGTTTTCTAACGATAGAAGTGCGAAGGTTATGTTAGGTTGAGTTATGTTTGTTTAAGGTAGGTAGCGTCGTGAAACCACCAAAAACGACGTCATCTAACGAGATAGTGTTGTTTTATTGCGAGTACGAAACTGCGATAGGTGAATTGTTGTGAAAGCACACAAAACGGCATGAACAAGCCAAATACTGCGTGTTGTACCGTTACAAGTGCGAAACTGCTATGTTGTGATATTCTCGTTAAAGCGCATGCAAGCATCGTGACGCCTTAAAGAATGATGTCATTTAGCGAGATACAGCGTTCTGTACTGTAATAAGTTGGTGAAAAACTGTGAGCTTATGCAAATATCGTAATTGTGAACGAAACAGTGTAATAGAGCGTTTTGAGATACAAGTGCGAATGTTAGGTTAGGTTAAGATATGAACCGTCGTAAAACCGCATTAAACAATGTCATTTAGTGAGTCGGGAACTGCGATATCTATTGTGAAAGCGCACGAAACCGTCGTAATGTTGTAGAGAGCATTGTAAAGTAGCGAGTAAAACGTTTTCTAACGATAGAAGTGCGAAGGTTATGTTAGGTTGAGTTATGTTAGTTTAAGCTAGGTAGCATCGAGAAACCACCAAAAAGGACGTCATCTAACGAGAGAATGTTGTTTTATTGCATTTACGAAACTGCAATAGGTGAAATATTGTGAAAGCACACAAAACGGCATAAACAAGCCAGATACTGCGTGTTGTACCGTTACAAGTGCGAAACCGCTATATTGTGATATTCTCGTTAAAGCGCATGCAAGCATCGTGAAACCTTAAAGAACGATGTCATTTAGCGAGATTCAGCATTCTGTACTGCAATAGGTTGGTGAAAAACTGTGAGGGTATGCAAATATCGTAATTGTGAACGAAACAGTGTAATAGAGCGTTTTTAGATACAAGTGCGAATGTTAGGTTCGGTTAAGGTATGAACCGTCGTAAAACCGCATTAAACAATGTCACTCAGTGAGCTGCAGTGTTTTTCACCATTACAAGTCGGGAACTGCGATATCTAATGTGAAAGCGCATGAAACTGTCGTAATGTTGTAGAGATCATTGTAAAGTAGCGAGTAAAACGTTTTCTAACGATAGAAGTGCGAAGGTTATGTTAGGTTGAGTTATGTTAGTTTAAGCTGGGTAGCGTCGTGAAACCACCAAAAAGGACGTCATCTAACCACATAGTGTTGTTTTATTGCATGTACGAAACTGCAATAGGTGAAATGTCATGAAAGCACACAAAACGACATGAACAAGCCAGATACCGCGTGTTGTACCGAACAAGTGCGAAACTGCTGTATTGTGATATTCTCGTTAGAGCGCATGCAAGCATCGTGAAACCTTAAAGAACGATGTCATTTAGCGAGATACAGCGTTCTGTACTGCAATAAGTGGGTGAAAAACTGTGAGGTTATGCAAATATCATAATTATGAACGAAACAGTGTAATAGAGTGTTTTTACATCCAAGTGCGAATGTTAGGTTAGGTTAAGATATGAACCGTCGTAAAACAGCAATAAACAATGTCACTTAGTGAGATGCAGTGTTTTTCATCATTACAAGTCGGAAACTGCGATATCTTATGTTAAATCGCATGAAACCGTCGTAATGTTGTAGAAAGCATTGTAAAGTAGCGAGTAAAACGTTTTCTAACGATAGAAGTGCGAAGGTTATGTAGTTCGAGTTAGTTTAAGCTAGGTAGCGTCGTGAAACCACCAAAAACGACGTCATCTAACGAGATGGCGTTGTTTTATTGCATGTACGAAACTGCAATAGGTGAAATGTTGTGAAAGCACACAAAACGGCATGAACAAGCCAGATACTGCGTGTTGTACCGTTACAAGTGCGAAACTGCTATATTGTGATATTCTCGTTAAAGCGCATGCAAGCATCGTGAAACCTTAAAGAACGATGTCATTTAGCGAGATACAGCGTTCTGTACTGCAACCGTCGTAAAACCGCATTAAACAATGTCACTTAGTAAGATGCAGTGTTTTTCACCATTACAAGTCGGGAACTAGGATATCTAATGTGAAAGCGCATGAAACCGTCGTAATGTTGTAGAGAGCATTGTAAAGTAGCGAGTAAAACGTTTTCTAACGATAGATGTGCGAAGGTTATGTTAGGTTGAGTTAGTTTAGGCTAGGTAGCGTCGTGAAACTACCAAAAACGACGTCATCTAACGAGATAGTGTTGTTTTATTGCGACTACGAAATTGCGATAGGTGAAATATTGTGAAAGGACACAAAACGCCATGAACTAGCCAGGTACTGCGTGTTGTACTGTTACAAGTGCGATACTGCTATGTTGTGATATTCTCGTTAGAGCGCATGCAAGCCTCGTGATACCTTAAAGAACGTTGTCATTTAGCGAGATACAGCGTTCTGTACTGCAATAAGTTGGTGAAAAACTGTGAGGTTATGCAAATATCTTAATTGTGAACGAAACAGTGTAATAGAGCGTTTTTACATACAAGTGCGAATGTTAGGTTAGGTTGAGATATGAACCATCGTAAAACCGCATTAAACAATGTCACATAGTGAGATGCAGTGTTTTTCACCATTACAAGTCGGGAACTGCAATATCTAATGTGAAAGCGCTTGCAACCGTCGTTAGGTTAGGTTAGGTTAGGTTAGGTTACGTTAGTTTAGGTTTGGTTAGGTTAAGTTAGGTTATGTTAGGTTAGGTTGAGTTGGGTTGGGTTAGGTTAGGTTAGGTTAGGTTAGGTTAGGTTAAGTTGGGTTTGGTTAGGTTAGGTTAGGTTACGTTAGGTTAGGTTAGGTTACGTTAGGTTAGTTTACGTTAGGGTAGGTTAGGTTAGGTAAGGTTAGGTTAGGTTAGGTAAGGTTAGGTTAGGTTAGGTTAGGTTAGGTTGGGTTGGGTGTGGTTGGGTTGGGTTTGCTTTGGTTGGGTTGGGTTAGGTTGGGTTAGGTTAGGTTAGGTTAGGTAAGGTTAGGTTAGGTTACGTTAGGTTAGGTTAGGTTAGGTTAGGTTACGTTAGGTTATGTTAGGTTAGGTTAGGTTACGTTAGGTTAGGTTAGGTTAGGTAAGGTTAGGTTAGGTTAGGTTAGGTTAGGTTACGTTAAGTTAGGTTAGGTTAGGTTAGGTTTGGTTACGTTAGGTTAGGTTAGGTTAGGTTACGTTAGGTTAGGTTAGGTTAGGTTAGGTTAGGTTACGTTAGGTTAGGTTAGGTTAGGTTAGATTATGTTAGGTTAGGTTTGGTTAGGTTAGGTTAGGTTAGGTTAGGTTAGGTTAGGTTGGGTTGGGTTGGGTTGGGTTAGGTTGGGTTAGGTTAGGTTAGGTTAGGTTAGATTACGTTAGGTTAGGTTAGGTTAAGTTAGGTTAGGTTACGTTAGGTTAGGTTAGGTAAGGTTAGGTTAGGTTAGGTTAGGTTAGGTTATGTTAGGTTTGATTAGGTTAGGTTAGGTTAGGTTGGGTTGGGTTGGGTTGGGTTGAGTTGGGTTGGGTTAGGTTAGGTTAGGTTAAGTTAGGTTAGGTTGGGTTAGGTTAGGTTGGGTTAGGTTAGGTAGGTTAGGTTAGGTTGGGTTGGGTTGGGTTGGGTTGGGTTAGGTCTGGTTAAGTTAGGTTAGGTTAGGTTAGGTTAGGTCGGGTTCGGTTGGGTTAGGTTATGTTACGTTAGGTTAGGTAAGGTTAGGTTAGGTTGGGTTAGGTTCGGTTAGGTTAGGTTAAGATATTAACCGTCGTAAAACCGCATTAAACAATGTCACTTAGTTAGATGCAGTGTTTTTCACCATTACAAGTCGGGAACTGTGATATCTAATGTGAAAGCGCTTGAAACCGTCGTAATGTTGTAGAAAGCAATGTAAAGTAGCGAGTAAAACGTTTTCTAACGATAGAAGTGCGAAGGTTATGTTAGGTTGAGTTATGTTAGTTTAAGCTAGGTAGCGTCGTGAAACCACCAAAAAGGACGTCATCTAACGAGATAGTGTTGTTTTATTGCATGTACGAAACTGCAATAGGTGAAATGTTATGAAAGCACACAAAACGACATGAACAAGCCAGATACCGCGTGTTGTACCGAACAAGTGCGAAACTGCTGTATTGTGATATTCTCGTTAGAGCGCATGCAAGCATCGTGAAACCTTAAAGAACGATGTCATTTAGCGAGATACAGCGTTCTGTACTGCAATAAGTGGGTGAAAAACTGTGAGGTTATACAAACATCGTAATTATGAACGAAACAGTGTAATAGAGTGTTTTTAGATCCAAGTGCGAATGTTAGGTTAGGTCAAGATATGAACCGTCGTAAAACCGCAATAAACAATGTCACTTAGTGAGATGCAGTGTTTTTCACCATTACAAGTCGGGAACTGCAATATTTTATGGTAAATCGCATGAAACCGTCGTAATTTTGTAGAAAGCATTGTAAAGTAGCGAGAAAAATCTTTTCTAACGATAGAAGTGCGAAGGTTATGTTAGTTTGAGTTAGCTTAAGCTAGGTAGCGTCGTGAAACCACCAAAAACGACGTCATCTAACGGGATAGTGTTGTTTTATTGCATCTACGAAACTGCAATGGGTGAAATGTTGTGAAAGCACACAAAGCGGCATGAACAAGCCAGATACTGCGTGTTGTACCGTCACAAGTGCGAAACTGCTATATTGTGATATTCTCGTTAAAGCGCATGCAAGCAACGTGAAACCTAAAAGAACGATGTCATTTAGCGAGATACAGCATTTTGTACTGTAATAAGTTGGTGAAAAACTCTGAGGTCATGCAAATATCGTAATTGTGAACGAAACAGTGTAATAGAGCGTTTTCAGATACAAGTGCGAATGTTAGGTTAGGTTAACATCTGAACCGTCGTAAAACCGCATCAAACAATGTCACTCAGTGAGATGCAGTGTTCTTCACCATTACAAGTCGGGAACTGCGATATGTAATGTGAAAGCGCTTGCAACCGTCGTAATGTTGTAGAAAGCAATGTAAAGTAGCGAGTAAAAAGTTTTCTAACGATAGAAGTGCGAAGGTTATGTTAGGTTGAGTTATGTTAATTTAAGCTAGGTAGCGTCGTGAAACCACCCAAAAGGACGTCATCTAACGAGATAGTGTTGTTTTATTGAATGTACGAAACTGCAATAGGTGAAATGTTGTGAAAGCACACAAAACGGCATGAACAAGCCATATACTGCGTGTTGTACCGTTGCAAGTGCGAAACTGCTATATTGTGATATTCTCGTTAAAGCGCATGCAAGCATCGTGAAACCTAAAAGAACGATGTCATTTAGCGAGATACAGCATTCTGTACTGTAATAAGTTGGTGAAAAACTTTGAGGTCATGCAAATATTGTAATTGTGAACAAAACAGTGTAATAGAGCGTTTTTAGATACAAGTGCGAATGTTATGTTAGGTTAAGATATGAACCGTCGTAAAACCGCATTTCACAATGTCACTTAGTGAGATGCCGTGTTCTTCACCATTACAAGTAGGGAACTGTGATATGTAATGTGAAAGCGCTTGCAACCGTCGTAATGTTGTAAAAAGCAATGTAAAGTAGCGAGTAAAACGCTTTCTAACGATAGAAGTGCGAAGGTAATGTTAGTTTGAGTTATGTTACTTTAAGCTGGGTAGCGTCGTGAAACCACCAAAAACGACGTCATCTAACGAGATAGTGTTGTTTTATTGCGAGTACGAAACTGCGATAGGTGAAATGTTGTGAAAGCACACAAAACGGCATGAACAAGCCAGATACTGCGTGTTGTACCGTTAAAAGTGCGAAACTGCTGTATTGTGATATTCTCGTTAAAGCGCATTCAAGCATCGTGAAACCTTAAAGAACGATGTCATTCAGCGAGATACAGCGTTCTGTACTGCAACCGTCGTAAAACCGCATTAAACAATTTCACTTAGTGAGATGCAGTGTTTTTCACCATTACAAGTCGGGAACTGCGATATCTAATGTGAAAGCGCATGAAACCGTCGTAATGTTGTAGAGAGCATTGTAAAGTAGCGAGTAAATCGTTTTCTAACGATAGAAGTGCGAAGATTATGTTAGGATGAGTTATGTTAGTTTAAGCTAGGTAGCGTCGTGAAACCACCAAAAAGGACGTCATCTAACGAGATAGTGTTGTTTTATTGCAAGAAGGAAACTGCAATACGTGAAATGTTATGAAAGCACACAAAACGGCATGAACAAGCCAGGTACTGCGTGTGGTACCATTACAAGTGCGAAACTGCTATATTGTGTTATTCTAGTTAAAGCGCATGCAAGCATTCTGAAACCTTAAAGAACGATGTCATTTAGCGAGATACAGCATTCTGTACTGTAATAAGTTGGTGAAAAACTCTGAGGTCATGCAAATATCGTAATTGTGAAAGAAACAGTGTAATAGAGCGTTTTTAGATACAAGTGCGAATGTTAGGTTAGGTTAAGATATGAACCGTCGTAAAACCGCATTAAACAATGTCACTTAGGGAGATTCAGTGTTCTTCACCATTACAAGTCGGGAACTGCGATATGTAATGTGAAAGCGCTTGCAACCGTCGTAATGTTCTATAAAGTAATGTAAAGTAGCGAGTAAAACGTTTTCTAACGATAGAAGTGCGAAGGTTATGTTAGGTTGAGTTATGTTAATTTAAGCTAGGTAGCGTCGTGAAACCACCAAAAAGGACGTCATCTAACGAGATAGTGTTGTTTTGTTGCATGTACGAAACTGCAATAGGTGAAATGTTGTGAAAGCACACAAAACGGCATGAACAAGCCAGATACGGCGTGTTGTACCGTTACAAGTGCGAAACTGCTGTATTGTGATATTCTCGTTAAAGCGCATGCAAGCATCGTGAAACCCTGAAGAACGATGTCATTTTGCGAGATACAGCGTTCTGTACTGCAACCGTCGTAAAACCGCATTAAACGATGTCACTTAGTGAGATGCAGTGTTTTTCGCCATTACAAGTCGGGAACTGCGATATCTAATTTGAAAGCGCATGAAACCGTCGTAATGTTGTAGAGAGCATTGTAAAGTAGCGAGTAAAACGTTTTCTAACGATAGAAGTGCGAAAGTTATGTTAGGTTGAGTTATGGTAATTTAAGCTAGGTAGCGTCGTGAAACCACCAAAAAGGACGTCATCTAACGAGATAGTGTTGTTTTATTGCGAGTACGAAACTGCGATAGGTGAAATGTTGTGAAAGCACACAAAACGGCATGAACAAGCCAGATACTGCGTGTTGTACCGTTACAAGTGCGAAACTGCTGTATTGTGATATTCTCGTTAAAGCGCATTCAAGCATCGTGAAACATTAAAGAACGATGTCATTTAGCGAGATACAGCGTTCTGTACTGCAATAAGTGGGTGAAAAACTGTGAGGTTATGCAAACATCGTAATAATGAACGAAACAGTGTAATAGAGCGTTTTTAGATACAAGTGCGATTGTTAGGTTAGGTTAAGATATGAACCGTCGTAAAACCGCATTAAACAATGTCATTTAGTGAGTCGGGAACTGCGATATGTATTGTGAAAGCGCATGAAACCGTCGTAATGTTGTAGAGAGCATTGTAAAGTAGCGAGTAAAACGTTTTCTAACGATAGAAGTGCGAAGGTTATGTTAGGTTGAGTTATGTTAGTTTAAGCTAGGTAGCATCGAGAAACCACCAAAAAGGACGTCATCTAACGAGAGAATGTTGTTTTATTGCATTTACGAAACTGCAATAGGTGAAATATTGTGAAAGCACACAAAACGGCATAAACAAGCCAGATACTGCGTGTTGTACCGTTACAAGTGCGAAACCGCTATATTGTGATATTCTCGTTAAAGCGCATGCAAGCATCGTGAAACCTTAAAGAACGATGTCATTTAGCGAGATTCAGCATTCTGTACTGCAATAGATTGGTGAAAAACTGTGAGGTTATGCAAATATCGTAATTGTGAACGAAACAGTGTAATAGAGCGTTTTTAGATACAAGTGCGAATGTTAGGTTAGGTTAAGATATGAACCGTCGTAAAACCGTACTAAACAATGTCACTTAGTGAGATGAAGTGTTTTTCACCATGACAAGTCGGGAACTGCGATATCTTATGTTAAATCGCATGAAACCGTCGTAATGTTGTAGAAAGCATTGTAAAGTAGCAAGTAAAACGTTTTCTAACGATAAAAGTGTGAAGGTTATGTTAGTTTGAGTTAGTTTATGCTAGGTAGCGTCGTGAAACCACCAAAAACGACGTCATCTAACGAGGTGGTGTTGTTTTATTGCGACTACGAAACTGCGATAGGTGAAATATTGTGAAAGGACACAAAACGGCATGAACTAGCCAGCTACTGCGTGTTGTACCGTTACAAGTGCGAAACGGCTATATTGTGATATTCTCGTTAAAGCGCATGCAAGCATCGTGAAACCTAAAGGAACGATGTCATTTAGCGAGATACAGCACTTTGTACTGTAATAAGTTGGTGAAAAACTCTGAGGTCATGCAAATATCGTAATTGTGAACGAAACAGTGTAATAGAGCGTTTTTAGATACAAGTGCGAATGTTAGGTTCGGTTAAGGTATGAACCGTCGTAAAACCGCATTAAACAATGTCACTTAGTGAGCTGCAGTGTTTTTCACCATTACAAGTCGGGAACTGCGATATCTAATGTGAAAGCGCATGAAACCGTCGTAATGTTGTAGAGAGCATTGTAAAGTAGCGAGTAAATCGTTTTCTAACGATAGAAGTGCGAAGATTATGTTAGGATGAGTTATGTTAGTTTAAGCTAGGTAGCGTCGTGAAACCACCAAAAAGGACGTCATCTAACGAGATAGTGTTGTTTTATTGCAAGAAGGAAACTGCAATACGTGAAATGTTATGAAAGCACACAAAACGGCATGAACAAGCCAGGTACTGCGTGTTGTACCGTTACAAGTGCGAAACTGCTATATTGTGTTATTCTAGTTAAAGCGCATGCAAGCATTCTGAAACCTAAAAGAACGATGTCATTTAGCGAGATACAGCATTCTGTACTGTAATAAGTTGGTGAAAAACTCTGAGGTCATGCAAATATCGTAATTGTGAAAGAAACAGTGTAATAGAGCGTTTTTAGATACAAGTGCGAATGTTAGGTTAGGTTAAGATATGAACCGTCGTAAAACCGCATTAAACAATGTCACTTAGGGAGATTCAGTGTTCTTCACCATTACAAGTCGGGAACTGCGATATGTAATGTGAAAGCGCTTGCAACCGTCGTAATGTTCTATAAAGTAATGTAAAGTAGCGAGTAAAACGTTTTCTAACGATAGAAGTGCGAAGGTTATGTTAGGTTGAGTTATGTTACTTTAAGTTGGGTAGCGTCGTGAAACCACCAAAAACGACGTCATCTAACGTGATAGTGTTGTTTTATTGCGAGTACGAAACTGCGATAGGTGAAATGTTGTGAAAGCACACAAAACGGCATGAACAAGCCAGATACTGCGTGTTGTACCGTTACAAGTGCGAAACTGCTGTATTGTGATATTTTCGTTAAAGCGCATTCAAGCATCGTGAAACCTTAAAGAACGATGTCATTTAGCGAGATACAGCATTCTGTACTGTAATAAGTTGGTGAAAAACTCTGAGGTCATGCAAATATCGTAATTGTGAAAGAAACAGTGTAATAGAGCGTTTTTACATACAAGTGCGAATGTTAGGTTAGGTTAAGATATGAACCGTCGTAAAACCGCATTAAACAATGTCACTTAGGGAGATTCAGTGTTCTTCACCATTACAAGTCGGGAACTGCGATATGTAATGTGAAAGCGCTTGCAACCGTCGTAATGTTCTAGAAAGCAATGTAAAGTAGCGAGTAAAACGTTTTCTAACGATAGAAGTGCGAAGGTTATGTTAGGTTGAGTTATGTTAATTTAAGCTAGGTAGCGTCGTGAAACCACCAAAAAGGACGTCATCTAACGAGATAGTGTTGTTTTGTTGCATGTACGAAACTGCAATAGGTGAAATGTTGTGAAAGCACACAAAACGGCATGAACAAGCCAGATACGGCGTGTTGTACCGTTACAAGTGCGAAACTGCTGTATTGTGATATTCTCGTTAAAGCGCATGCAAGCATCGTGAAACCCTGAAGAACGATGTCATTTTGCGAGATACAGCGTTCTGTACTGCAACCGTCGTAAAACCGCATTAAACGATGTCACTTAGTGAGATGCAGTGTTTTTCGCCATTACAAGTCGGGAACTGCGATATCTAATTTGAAAGCGCATGAAACCGTCGTAATGTTGTAGAGAGCATTGTAAAGTAGCGAGTAAAACGTTTTCTAACGATAGAAGTGCGAAAGTTATGTTAGGTTGAGTTATGGTAATTTAAGCTAGGTAGCGTCGTGAAACCACCAAAAAGGACGTCATCTAACGAGATAGTGTTGTTTTATTGCGAGTACGAAACTGCGATAGGTGAAATGTTGTGAAAGCACACAAAACGGCATGAACAAGCCAGATACTGCGTGTTGTACCGTTACAAGTGCGAAACTGCTGTATTGTGATATTCTCGTTAAAGCGCATTCAAGCATCGTGAAACATTAAAGAACGATGTCATTTAGCGAGATACAGCGTTCTGTACTGCAATAAGTGGGTGAAAAACTGTGAGGTTATGCAAATATCGTAATTGTGAACGAAACAGTGTAATAGAGCGTTTTTAGATACAAGTGCGAATGTTAGGTTAGGTTAAGATATGAACCGTCGTAAAACCGTACTAAACAATGTCACTTAGTGAGATGCAGTGTTTTTCACCATGACAAGTCGGGAACTGCGATATCTTATGTTAAATCGCATGAAACCGTCGTAATGTTGTAGAAAGCATTGTAAAGTAGCAAGTAAAACGTTTTCTAACGATAAAAGTGTGAAGGTTATGTTAGTTTGAGATAGTTTATGCTAGGTAGCGTCGTGAAACCACCAAAAACGACGTCATCTAACGAGGTGGTGTTGTTTTATTGCGACTACGAAACTGCGATAGGTGAAATATTGTGAAAGGACACAAAACGGCATGAACTAGCCAGCTACTGCGTGTTGTACCGTTACAAGTGCGAAACGGCTATATTGTGATATTCTCGTTAAAGCGCATGCAAGCATCGTGAAACCTTAAAGAACGATGTCATTTAGCGAGATCCAGCATTCTGTACTGCAATAAGTTGGTGAAAAACTGTGACAATATGCAAATATCGTAATTGTGAACGAAACAGTGTAATGGAGCGTTTTTAGATACAAGTGCGAATGTTAGGTTCGGTTAAGGTATGAACCGTCGTAAAACCGCATTAAACAATGTCACTTAGTGAGCTGCAGTGTTTTTCACCATTACAAGTCGGGAACTGCGATATCTAATGTGAAAGCGCATGAAACCGTCGTAATGTTGTAGATATCATTGTAAAGTAGCGAGTAAAACGTTTTCTAACGATAGAAGTGCGAAGGTTATGTTAGGTTGAGTTATGTTAGTTTAAGCTAGGTAGCGTCATGAAACCACCAAAAAGGACGTCATCTAACGAGATAGTGTTGTTTTATTGCATGTACGAAACTGCAATAGGTGAAATGTTATGAAAGCACACAAAACGACATGAACAAGCCAGATACCGCGTGTTGTACCGAACAAGTGCGAAACTGCTGTAGTGTGATATTCTCGTTAGAGCGCATGCAAGCATCGTGAAACCTTAAAGAACGATGTCATTTAGCGAGATACAGCGTTCTGTACTGCAATAAGTGGGTGAAAAACTGTGAGGTTATGCAAACATCGTAATTATGAACGAAACAGTGTAATAGAGTGTTTTTAGATCCAAGTGCGAATGTTAGGTTAGGTTAAGATATGAACCGTCGTAAAACCGCAATAAACAATGTCACTTAGTGAGATGCAGTGTTTTTCACCATTACAAGTCGGGAACTGCGATATCTTATGTTAAATCGCATGAAACCGTCGTAATGTTGTAGAAAGCATTGTAAAGTAGCGAGAAAAGTCTTTTCTAACGATAGAAGTGCGAAGGTTATGTTAGTTTGAGTTAGCTTAAGCTAGGTAGCGTCGTGAAACCACCAAAAACGACGTCATCTAACGGGATAGTGTTGTTTTATTGCATCTACGAAACTGCAATGGGTGAAATGTTGTGAAAGCACACAAAGCGGCATGAACAAGCCAGATACTGCGTGTTGTACCGTCACAAGTGCGAAACTGCTATATTGTGATATTCTCGTTAAAGCGCATGCAAGCATCGTGAAACCTAAAAGAACGATGTCATTTAGCGAGATACAGCATTTTGTACTGTAATAAGTTGGTGAAAAACTCTGAGGTCATGCAGATATCGTAATTGTGAACGAAACAGTGTAATAGAGCGTTTTTAGATACAAGTGCGAATGTTAGGTTAGGTTAACATATTAACCGTCGTAAAACCGCATCAAACAATGTCACTCAGTGAGATGCAGTGTTCTTCACCATTACAAGTCGGGAACTTCGATATGTAATGTGAAAGCGCTTGCAACCGTCGTAATGTTGTAGAAAGCAATGTAAAGTAGCGAGTAAAACGTTTTCTAACGATAGAAGTGCGAAGGTTATGTTAGGTTGAGTTATGTTAATTTAAGCTAGGTAGCGTCGTGAAACCACCCAAAAGGACGTCATCTAACGAGATAGTGTTGTTTTATTGAATGTACGAAACTGCAATAGGTGAAATGTTGTGAAAGCACACAAAACGGCATGAACAAGCCATATACTGCGTGTTGTACCGTTGCAAGTGCGAAACTGCTATATTGTGATATTCTCGTTAAAGCGCATGCAAGCATCGTGAAACCTAAAAGAACGATGTCATTTAGCGAGATACAGCATTCTGTACTGTAATAAGTTGGTGAAAAACTTTGAGGTCATGCAAATATTGTAATTGTGAACAAAACAGTGTAATAGAGCGTTTTTAGATACAAGTGCGAATGTTATGTTAGGTTAAGATATGAACCGTCGTAAAACCGCATTTCACAATGTCACTTAGTGAGATGCCGTGTTCTTCACCATTACAAGTTGGGAACTGCGATATGTAATGTGAAAGCGCTTGCAACCGTCGTAATGTTGTAGAAAGCAATGTAAAGTAGCGAGTAAAACGTTTTCTAATGATAGAAGTGCGAAGGTAATGTTAGTTTGAGTTATGTTACTTTAAGCTGGGTAGCGTCGTGAAACCACCCAAAAGGACGTCATCTAACGAGATAGTGTTGTTTATTGAATGTACGAAACTGCAATAGGTGAAATGTTGTGAAAGCACACAAAACGGCATGAACAAGCCAGATACTGCGTGTTGTACCGTTACAAGTGCGAAACTGCTGTATTGTGATATTCTCGTTAGAGCGCATGCAAGCATCGTGAAACCTTAAAGAACGATGTCATTTAGCGAGATACAGCGTTCTGTACTGCAATAAGTGGGTGAAAAACTGTGAGGTTATGCAAACATCGTAATTATGAACGAAACAGTGTAATAGAGTGTTTTTAGATCCAAGTGCGAATGTTAGTTTAGGTTAAGATATGAACCGTCGTAAAACCGCATTAAACAATGTCACTTAGTGAGATGCAGTGTTTTTCACTATTACAAGTCGGTAACTGCGATATCTAATGTGAAAGCGCATGAAACCGTCGTAATGTTGTAGAGACCATTGTAAAGTAGCGAGTAAATCGTTTTCTAACGATAGAAGTGCGAAGGTTATGTTAGGATGAGTTATGTTAGTTTAAGCTAGGTAGCATCGTGAAACCACCAAAATAGACGTCATCTAACGAGATAGTGTTGTTTTATTGCAAGAAGGAAACTGCAATACGTGAAATGTTATGAAAGCACACAAAACGGCATGAACAAGCCAGATACTGCGTGTTGTACCGTTACAAGTGCGAAACTGCTATATTGTGTTATTCTAGTTAAAGCGCATTCAAGCATCGTGAAACATTAAAGAACGATGTCATTTAGCGAGATACAGCGTTCTGTACTGCAATAAGTGGGTGAAAAACTGTGAGGTTATGCAAACATCGTAATTATGAACGAAACAGTGTAATAGAGCGTTTTTAGATACAAGTGCGATTGTTAGGTTAGGTTAAGATATGAACCGTCGTAAAACCGCATTAAACAATGTCACTTAGTGAGATGCAGTGTTCTTCACCATTACAAGTCGGGAACTGCGATATGTAATGTGCAAGCGCTTGCAACCGTCGTAATGTTGTAGAAAGCAATGTAAAGTAGCGAGTAAAACGTTTTCTAATGATAGAAGTGCGAAGGTAATGTTAGTTTGAGTTATGTTACTTTAAGCTGGGTAGCGTCGTCAAACCACCCAAAAGGACGTCATCTAACGAGATAGTGTTGTTTATTGAATGTACGAAACTGCAATAGGTGAAATGTTGTGAAAGCACACAAAACGGCATGAACAAGCCAGATACTGCGTGTTATACCGTTACAAGTGCGAAACTGCTATATTCTGATATTCTCGTTAAAGCGCATGCAAGCATCGTGAAACCTAAAAGAACGATGTCATTTAGCGCGATACAGCATTCTGTACTGTAATAAGTTGGTGAAAAACTCTGAGGTCATGCAAATATTGTAATTGTGAACAAAACAGTGTAATAGAGCGTTTTTAGATACAAGTGCGAATGTTATGTTAGGTTAAGATATGAACCGTCGTAAAACCGCATTTCACAATGTCACTTAGTGAGATGCCGTGTTCTTCACCATTACAAGTCGGGAACTGCGATATGTAATGTGAAAGCGCTTGCAACCGTCGTAATGTTGTAGAAAGCAATGTAAAGTAGCGAGTAAAACGTTTTCTAACGATAGAAGTGCGAAGGTTATGTTAGTTTGAGTTATGTTACTTTAAGCTGGGTAGCGTCGTGAAACCACCAAAAACGACGTCATCTAACGAGATAGTGTTGTTTTATTGCGAGTACGAAACTGCGATAGGTGAAATGTTGTGAAAGCACACAAAACGGCATGAACAAGCCAGATACTGCGTGTTGTACCGTTACAAGTGCGAAACTGCTGTATTGTGATATTCTCGTTAAAGCGCATTCAAGCATCGTGAAACCTTAAAGAACGATGTCATTTAGCGAGATACAGCGTTCTGTACTGCAACCGTCGTAAAACCGCATTAAACAATGTCAATTAGTGAGATGCAGTGTTTTTCACCATTACAAGTCGGGAACTGCGATATCTAATGTGAAAGCGCACGAAACCGTCGTAAAGTTGTAGAGAGCATTGTAAAGTAGCGAGTAAAACGTTTTCTAACGATAGAAGTGCGAAGCTTATGTTAGGTTGAGTTATGTGATTTAAGCTAGGTAGCGTCGTGAAACCACCAAAAAGGACGTCATCTAACGTGTTGTTTTGTTGCATTTACGAAACTGCAATAGGTGAAATGTTGTGAAAGCACACAAAACGGCATAAACAAGCCAGATACTGCGTGTTGTACCGTTACAAGTGCGAAACCGCTATATTGTGATATTCTCGTTAAAGCGCATGCAAGCATCGTGAAACCTTAAAGAACGATGTCATTTAGCGAGATCCAGCATTCTGTACTGCAATAAGTTGGTGAAAAACTGTGAGGTTATGCAAATATCGTAATTGTGAACGAAACAGTGTAATAGACTGTTTTTAGATACATGTGCGAATGTTAGGTGCGGTTAAGGCATGAACCGTCGTAAAACCGCATTAAACAATGTCACTTAGTGAGATGCAGTGTTTTTCACCATTACAAGTCGGGAACTGTGATATCCAATGTGAAAGCGCATGAAACCGTCGTAATGTTGTTTTTCTAACGATAGAAGTGCGAAGGTTATGTTAAGTTGAGTTATGTTAGTTTAAGCTAGGTAGCGTCGTGAAACCACCAAAAAGGACGTCATCTAACGAGATAGTGTTGTTTTATTGCATGTACGAAACTGCAATAGGTGAAATGTTATGAAAGCACACAAAACGGCATGAACAAGCCAGATACCGCGTGTTGTACCGTTACAAGTGCGAAACTGCTGTATTGTGATATTCTCGTTAAAGCGCATGCAAGCATCGTGAAACCTTAAAGAACGATGTCATTTAGCCAGATACAGCGTTCTGTACTGGAACCGTCGTAAAACCGCATTAAACAATTTCACTTAGTGAGATGCAGTGTTTTTCACCATTACCAGTCGGGAACTGCGATATCTAATGTGAAAGCGCTTGAAACCATCGTAATGTTGTAGAGAGCATTGTAAAGTTGCGAGTAAAACATTTTTTAACGATAGAAGTGCGAAGGTTATGTTAGGTTGAGTTATGTTAATTTAAGCTAGGTAGCGTCGTGAAACCACCAAAAAGGACGTCATCTAACGAGATAGTGTTGTTTTATTGCATGTACGAAACTGCAATAGGTGAAATGTTGTGAAAGCACACAAAACGGCATGAACAAGCCAGATACTGCGTGTTGTACCGTTACAAGTGCGAAACTGCTGTATTGTAATATTCTCGGTAAAGCGCGTGCAAGCATCGTGAAACCCTAAAGAACGATGTCATTTTGCGAGATACAGCGTTCTGTACTGCAACGGTCGTAAAACCGCATTAAACAATGTCACTAGCGAGATGCAGTGTTTTTCGCCATTACAAGTCGGGAACTACGATATCTAATGTGAAAGCGCATGAAACCGTCGTAATGTTGTAGAGAGCATTGTAAAGTAGCGAGTAAAACGTTTTCTAACGATAGAAGTGCGAAGGTTATGTTAGGTTGAGTTATGTTAATTTAAGCTAGGTAGCGTCGTGAAACCACCAAAAAGGACGTCATCTAACGAGATAGTGTTGTTTTATTGCATGTACGAAACTGCCATAGGTGAAATATTTTGAAAGCACACAAAACGGCATGAACAAGCCAGATTCTGCGTGTTGTACCGTTACAAGTGCGAAACTGCTGTATTGTGATATTCTCGTTAAAGCGCATGCAAGCATCGTGAAACCTAAAAGAACGATGTCATTTAGCGAGATACAGCATTCTGTACTGCAATAAGGTGGTGAAAAACTGTGAGGTTATGCAAATATCGTAATTGTGAACAAAACAGTGTAATAGAGCGTTTTTACATCCAAGTGCGAATGTTAGGTTAGGTTAAGATATGAACCGTCGTAAAACAGCAATAAACAATGTCACTTAGTGAGATGCAGTGTTTTTCATCATTACAAGTCGGGAACTGCGATATCTTATGTTAAATCGCATGAAACCGTCGTAATGTTGTAGAAAGCATTGTAAAGTAGCGAGAAAAACGTTTTCTAACGATAGAAGTTCGAAGGTTATGTTAGTTTGAGTTAGCTTAAGCTAGGTAGCGTCGTGAAACCACCAAAAACGACGTCATCTAACGAGATGGTGTATTTTATTGCGACTATGAAACTGCGATAGGTGAAATATTGTGAAATAACACTAAACGGCATGAACTAGCCAGGTACTGCGTGTTGTACCGTTAGAAGTGCGAAACGGCTCTATTGTGATATTCTCGTTAAAGCGCATGCAAGCATCGTGAAACCTAAAAGAACGATGTCATTTAGCGACATAAATCATTCTGTACTGTAATAAGTTGGTGAAAAACTCTGAGGTTATGCAAATATCGTAATTGTGAACAAAACAGTGTAATAGAGCGTTTTTAAATACAAGTGCGAATGTTAGGTTAGGTTAAGATATGAATCGTCGTAAAACCGCATTTCACAATGTCACTTAGTGAGATGCCGTGTTCTTCACCATTACAAGTCGGGAACTGCGATATGTAATGTGAAAGCGCTTGCAACCGTCGTAATGTTGTAGAAAGCAATGTAAAGTAGCGAGTAAAAACTGTGAGATCATGCAAATATTGTAATTGTGAACGAAACAGTGTAATAGAGCGTTTTTAGATACAAGTGCGAATGTTAGGTTAGGTTAAGATATGAACCGTCGTAAAACCGCATTAAACAATCTCACTTAGTGAGATGCAGTGTTTTTCACCATTACAAGTCGGGAACTGCGATCCCTAATGTGAAAGCGCTTGAAACCATCGTAATGTTGTAGAGAGCATTGTAAAGTAGCGAGTAAAACGTTTTCTAACGATAGAAGTGCGAAGGTTATGTTAGGTTGAGTTATGTTAATTTAAGCTAGGTAGCGTCGTGAAACCACCAAAAAGGACGTCATCTAACGAGATAGTGTTGTTTTATTGCATGTACGAAACTGCAATAGGTGAAATGTTATGAAAGCACACAAAACGACATGAACAAGCCACATACCGCGTGTTGTACCAAACAAGTGCGAAACTGCTGTATTGTGATATTCTCGTTAGAGCGCATGCAAGCATCGTGAAACCTTAAAGAACGATGTCATTTAGCGAGATACAGCGTTCTGTACTGCAATAAGTGGGTGAAAAACTGTGAGGTTATGCAAACATCGTAATTATGAACGAAACAGTGTAATAGAGTGTTTTTAGATCGAAGTGCGAATGTTAGGTTAGGTTAAGATATGAACCGTCGTAAAACCGCAATAAACAATGTCACTTAGTGAGATGCAGTGTTTTTCACCATTACAAGTCGGGAACTGCGATATCTTATGTTAAATCGCATGAAACCGTCGTAATGTTGTAGAAAGCGTTGTAAATTAGCGAGAAAAATCTTTTCTAACGATATATGTGCGAAGGTTATGTTAGTTTGAGTTAGCTTAAGCTAGGTAGCGTCGTGAAACCACCAAAAACGACGTCATCTAACGGGATAGTGTTGTTTTATTGCATCTACGAAACTGCAATGGGTGAAATGTTGTGAAAGCACACAAAGCGGCATGAACAAGCCAGATACTTCGTGTTGTACCGTCACAAGTGCGAAACTGCTATATTGTGATATTCTCGTTAAAGCGCATGCAAGCATCGTGAAACCTAAAAGAACGATGTCATTTAGAGAGATACAGCATTTTGTACTGTAATAAGTTGGTGAAAAACTCTGAGGTCATGCAAATATCGTAATTGTGAACGAAACAGTGTAATAGAGCGTTTTTAGATACAAGTGCGAATGTTAGGTTAGGTTAACATATGAACCGTCGTAAAACCGCATCAAACAATGTCACTCAGTGAGATGCAGTGTTCTTCACCATTACAAGTCGGGAACTGCGATATGTAATGTGAAAGCGCTTGCAACCGTCGTAATGTTGTAGAAAGCAATGTAAAGTAGCGAGTAAAACGTTTTCTAACGATAGAAGTGCGAAGGTTATGTTAGGTTGAGTTATGTTAATTTAAGCTAGGTAGCGTCGTGAAACCACCCAAAAGGACGTCATCTAACGAGATAGTGTTGTTTTATTGAATGTACGAAACTGCAATAGGTGAAATGTTGTGAAAGCACACAAAACGGCATGAACAAGCCATATACTGCGTGTTGTACCGTTGCAAGTGCGAAACTGCTATATTGTGATATTCTCGTTAAAGCGCATGCAAGCATCGTGAAACCTAAAAGAACGATGTCATTTAGCGAGATACAGCATTCTGTACTGTAATAAGTTGGTGAAAAACTTTGAGGTCATGCAAATATTGTAATTGTGAACAAAACAGTGTAATAGAGCGTTTTTAGATACAAGTGCGAATGTTATGTTAGGTTAAGATATGAACCGTCGTAAAACCGCATTTCACAATGTCACTTAGTGAGATGCCGTGTTCTTCACCATTACAAGTTGGGAACTGCGATATGTAATGTGAAAGCGCTTGCAACCGTCGTAACGTTGTAGAAAGCAATGTAAAGTAGCGAGTAAAACATTTTCTAGCGATATAAGTGCGAAGGTTATGTTAGGTTGAGTTATGTTAATTTAAGCTAGGTAGCGTCGTGAAACCACCAAAAACGACGTCATCTAACGAGATAGTGTTGTTTTATTGCGAGTACGAAACTGCGATAGGTGAAATGTTGTGAAAGCACACAAAACGGCATGAACAAGCCAGATACTGCGTGTTGTACCGTTACAAGTGCGAAACTGCTGTATTGTGATATTCTCGTTAAAGCGCATTCAAGCATCGTGAACCTTAAAGAACGATGTCATTTAGCGAGATACAGCGTTCTGTACTGCAACCGTCGTAAAACCGCATTAAACAATTTCACTTAGTGAGATGCAGTGTTTTTCACTATTACAAGTCGGTAACTGCGATATCTAATGTGAAAGCGCATGAAACCGTCGTAATGTTGTAGAGAGCATTGTAAAGTAGCGAGTAAATCGTTTTCTAACGATAGAAGTGCGAAGGTTATGTTAGGATGAGTTATGTTAGTTTAAGCTAGGTAGCATCGTGAAACCACCAAAAAGGACGTCATCTAACGAGATAGTGTTGTTTTATTGCAAGAAGGAAACTGCAATACGTGAAATGTTATGAAAGCACACAAAACGGCATGAACAAGCCAGATACTGCGTGTTGTACCGTTACAAGTGCGAAACTGCTATATTGTGTTATTCTAGTTAAAGCGCATGCAAGCATTCTGAAACCTAAAAGAACGATGTCATTTAGCGAGATACAGCATTCTGTACTGTAATAAGTTGGTGAAAAACTCTGAGGTCATGCAAATATCGTAATTGTGAAAGAAACAGTGTAATAGAGCGTTTTTAGATACAAGTGCGAATGTTAGGTTAGGTTAAGATATGAACCGTCGTAAAACCGCATTAAACAATGTCACTTAGGGAGATTCAGTGTTCTTCACCATTACAAGTCGGGAACTGCGATATGTAATGTGAAAGCGCTTGCAACCGTCGTAATGTTGTAGAAAGCAATGTAAAGTAGCGAGTAAAACGTTTTCTAACGATAGAAGTGCGAAGGTTATGTTAGTTTGAGTTATGTTACTTTAAGCTGGGTAGCGTCGTGAAACCACCCAAAAGGACGTCATCTAACGAGATAGTGTTGTTTTATTGAATGTACGAAACTGCAATAGGTGAAATGTTGTGAAAGCACACAAAACGGCATGAACAAGCCAGATACTGCGTGTTATATCGTTACAAGTGCGAAACTGCTATATTCTGATATTCTCGTTAAAGCGCATGCAAGCATCGTGAAACCTAAAAGAACGATGTCATTTAGCGCGATACAGCATTCTGTACTGTAATAAGTTGGTGAAAAACTCTGAGGTCATGCAAATATTGTAATTGTGAACAAAACAGTGTAATAAAGCGTTTTTAGATACAAGTGCGAATGTTATGTTAGGTTAAGATATGAACCGTCGTAAAACCGCATTTCACAATGTCACTTAGTGAGATGCCGTGTTCTTCACCATTACAAGCCGGGAACTGCGATATGTAATGTGAAAGCGCTTGCAACCGTCGTAATGTTGTAGAAAGCAATGTAAAGTAGCGAGTAAAACGTTTTCTAACGATAGAAGTGCGAAGGTTATGTTAGTTTGAGTTATGTTACTTTAAGCTGGGTAGCGTCGTGAAACCACCAAAAACGACGTCATCTAACGAGATAGTGTTGTTTTATTGCGAGTACGAAACTGCGATAGGTGAAATGTTGTGAAAGCACACAAAACGGCATGAACAAGCCAGATACTGCGTGTTGTACCGTTACAAGTGCGAAACTGCTGTATTGTGATATTCTCGTTAAAGCGCATTCAAGCATCGTGAAACCTTAAAGAACGATATCATTTAGCGAGATACAGCATTCTGTACTGCAACCGTCGTAAAACCGCATTAAACAATGTCACTTAGTGAGATGCAGTGTTTTTCACCATTACAAGTCGGGAACTGCGATATCTAATGTGAAAGCGCACGAAACCGTCGTAATGTTGTAGAGAGCATTGTAAAGTAGCGAGTAAAACGTTTTCTAACGATAGAAGTGCGAAGCTTATGTTAGGTTGAGTTATGTGATTTAAGCTAGGTGGCGTCGTGAAACCACCAAAAAGGACGTCATCTAACGTGTTGTTTTGTTGCATTTACGAAACTGCAATAGGTGAAATGTTGTGAAAGCACACAAAACGGCATAAACAAGCCAGATACTGCGTGTTGTACCGTTACAAGTGCGAAACCGCTATATTGTGATATTCTCGTTAAAGCGCATGCAAGCATCGTGAAACCTTAAAGAACGATGTCATTTAGCGAGATCCAGCATTCTGTACTGCAATAAGTTGGTGAAAAACTGTGAGGTTATGCAAATATCGTAATTGTGAACGAAACAGTGTAATAGACTGTTTTTAGATACATGTGCGAATGTTAGGTGCGGTTAAGGCATGAACCGTCGTAAAACCGCATTAAACAATGTCACTTAGTGAGATGCAGTGTTTTTCACCATTACAAGTCGGGAACTGTGATATCTAATGTGAAAGCGCACGAAACCGTCGTAATGTTGTTTTTCTAACGATAGAAGTGCGAAGGTTATGTTAAGTTGAGTTATGTTAGTTTAAGCTAGGTAGCGTCGTGAAACCACCAAAAAGGACGTCATCTAACGAGATAGTGTTGTTTTATTGCATGTACGAAACTGCAATAGGTGAAATGTTATGAAAGCACACAAAACGGCATGAACAAGCCAGATACCGCGTGTTGTACCGTTACAAGTGCGAAACTGCTGTATTGTGATATTCTCGTTAAAGCGCATGCGAGCATCGTGAAACCTTAAAGAACGATGTCATTTAGCCAGATACAGCGTTCTGTACTGCAACCGTCGTAAAACCGCATTAAACAATTTCACTTAGTGAGATGCAGTGTTTTTCACCATTACCAGTCGGGAACTGCGATATCTAATGTGAAAGCGCTTGAAACCATCGTAATGTTGTAGAGAGCATTGTAAAGTAGCGAGTAAAACATTTTTTAACGATAGAAGTGCGAAGGTTATGTTAGGTTGAGTTATGTTAATTTAAGCTAGGTAGCGTCGTGAAACCACCAAAAAGGACGTCATCTAACGAGATAGTGTTGTTTTATTGCATGTACGAAACTGCAATAGGTGAAATGTTGTGAAAGCACACAAAACGGCATGAACAAGCCAGATACTGCGTGTTGTACCGTTACAAGTGCGAAACTGCTGTATTGTAATATTCTCGGTAAAGCGCGTGCAAGCATCGTGAAACCCTAAAGAACGATGTCATTTTGCGAGATACAGCGTTCTGTACTGCAACGGTCGTAAAACCGCATTAAACAATGTCACTAGTGAGATGCAGTGTTTTTCGCCATTACAAGTCGGGAACTGCGATATCTAATGTGAAAGCGCATGAAACCGTCGTAATGTTGTAGAGAGCATTGTAAAGTAGCGAGTAAAACGTTTTCTAACGATAGAAGTGCGAAGGTTATGTTAGGTTGAGTTATGTTAATTTAAGCTAGGTAGCGTCGTGAAACCACCAAAAAAGACGTCATCTAACGAAATAGTGTTGTTTTATTGCATGTACGAAACTGCAATAGGTGAAATGTTGTGAAAGCACACAAAATGGCATGAACAAGCCAGATACTGCGTGTTGTACCGTTACAAGTGCAAAACTGCTATATTGTGATATTCTAGTTAAAGCGCATGCAAGCATCGTGAAACCTAAAAGAACGATGTCATTTAGCGAGATACAGCATTCTGTACTGTAATAAGTTGGTGAAAAATTCTGAGGTCATGCAAATATCGTAATTGTGAACGAAACAGTGTAATAGAGCGTTTTTAGATACAAGTGTGAATGTTAGGTTAGGTTAAGATATGAACCGTCGTAAAACCGCAATAAACAATGTCACTTAGTGAGATGCAGTGTTTTTCACCATTACAAGTCGGGATCTGCGATGTCTAATGTGAAAGCGCTTGAAACCGTCGTAATGTTGTAGAAAGCAATGTAAAGTAGCGAGTAAAACGTTTTCTAACGACAGAAGTGCGAAGATTATGTTAGGTTGAGTTAGTTTAGGCTAGGTAGCGTCGTGAAACCACCAAAAACGACGTCATCTAACGAGATAGTGTTGTTTTATTGCGACTACGAAACTGCGATAGGTGAAATATTGTGAAAGGACACAAAACGGCATGAACTAGGCAGGTACTGCGTGTTGTACCGTTAGAAGTGCGAAACGGCTATATTGTGATATTCTCGTTAAAGCGCATGCAAGCATCGTGAAACCACCAAAAAGGACGTCATCTAACGAGATAGTGTTGTTTAATTGCATGTACGAAACTGGAATAGGTGAAATGTTATGAAAGCACACAAAACGGCATGAACAAGCCAGATACTGCGTGTTGTACCGTTACAAGTGCGAAACTGCTGTATTGTAATATTCTCGGTAAAGCGCATGCAAGCATCGTGAAACCCTAAAGAACGATGTCATTTTGCGAGATACAGCGTTCTGTACTGCAACCGTCGTAAAACCGAATTAAACAATGTCACTAGTGAGATGCAGTGTTTTTCGCCATTACAAGTCGGGAACTGCGATATCTAATGTGAAAGCGCATGAAACCGTCGTAATGTTGTAGAGAGCATTGTAAAGTAGCGAGTAAAACGTTTTCTAACGATAGAAGTGCGAAGGTTATGTTAGGTTGAGTTATGTTAATTTAAGCTAGGTAGCGTCGTGAAACCACCAAAAAGGACGTCATCTAACGAGATAGTGTTGTTTTATTGCATGTACGAAACTGCAATAGGTGAAATATTTTGAAAGCACACAAAACGGCATGAACAAGCCAGATTCTGCGTGTTGTACCGTTACAAGTGCGAAACTGCTGTATTGTGATATTCTCGTTAAAGCGCATGCAAGCATCGTGAAACCTAAAAGAACGATGTCTTTTAGCGAGATACAGCATTCTGTACTGCAATAAGTTGGTGAAAAACTGTGAGGTTATGCAAACATCGTAATTATGAACGAAACAGTGTAATAGAGTGTTTTTACATCCAAGTGCGAATGTTAGGTTAGGTTAAGATATGAACCGTCGTAAAACAGCAATAAACAATGTCACTTAGTGAGATGCAGTGTTTTTCATCATTACAAGTCGGAAACTGCGATACCTTATGTTAAATCGCATGAAACCGTCGTAATGTTGTAGAAAGCATTGTAAAGTAGCGAGAAAAACGTTTTCTAACGATAGAAGTGCGAAGGTTATGTTAGTTTGAGTTAGCTTAAGCTAGGTAGCGTCGTGAAACCACCAAAAACGACGTCATCTAACGAGATGGTGTATTTTATTGCGACTACGAAACTGCGATAGGTGAAATATTGTGAAAGAACACTAAACGGCATGAACTAGGCAGGTACTGCGTGTTGTACCGTTACAAGTGCGAAACGGCTATATTGTGATATTCTCGTTAAAGCGCATGCAAGCATCGTGAAACCTAAAAGAACGATGTCATTTAGCGAGATAAATCATTCTGTAATGTAATAAGTTGGTGAAAAACTCTGAGGTCATGCAAATATTGTAATTGTGAACAAAACAGTGTAATAGAGCGTTTTTAAATACAAGTGCGAATGTTAGGTTAGGTTAAGATATGAATCGTCGTAAAACCGCATTTCACAATGTCACTTAGTGAGATGCCGTGTTCTTCACCATTACAAGTCGGGAACTGCGATATGTAATGTGAAAGCGCTTGCAACCGTCGTAATGTTGTAGAAAGCAATGTAAAGTAGCGAGTAAAAACTGTGAGGTCATGCAAATATCGTAATTGTGAACGAAACAGTGTAATAGAGCGTTTTTAGATACAAGTGCGAATGTTAGGTTAGGTTAAGATATGAACCGTCGTAAAACCGCATTAAACAATGTCACTTAGTGAGATGCAGTGTTTTTCACCATTACAAGTCGGGAACTGCGATGTCTAATGTGAAAGCGCTTGAAACCATCGTAATGTTGTAGAGAGCATTGTAAAGTAGCGAGTAAAACGTTTTCTAACGATAGAAGTGCGAAGGTTATTTTAGGTTGAGTTATGTTAATTTAAGCTAGGTAGCGTCGTGAAACCACCAAAAAAGACGTCATCTAACGAGATAGTGTTGTTTTATTGCATGTACGAAACTGCAATAGGTGAAATGTTGTGAAAGCACACAAAACGGCATGAACTAGCCAGGTACTGCGTGTTGTACCGTTAAAAGTGCGAAACTGCTATATTTTGATATTCTCGTTAAAGCGCATGCAAGCATCGTGAAACCTTAAACAACGATGTCATTTAGCGAGATACCGCGTTCTGTACTGTAATGAGTTGGTGAAAAACTGTGAGGTCATGCAAATATCGTAATTGTGAACAAAACAGTGTAATAGAGCGTTTTTAGATACAAGTGCGAATGTTAGGTTAGGTTAAGATATGAACCGTCGTAAAACCGCAATAAACAATGTCACTTAGTGAGATGCAGTGTTTTTCACCATTACAAGTCGGGATCTGCGATGTCTAATGTGAAAGCGCTTGAAACCGTCGTAATGTTGTAGAAAGCAATGTAAAGTAGCGAGTAAAACATTTTCTAACGATAGAAGTGCGAAGGTTATGTTAGGTTGAGTTATGTTAATTTAAGCTAGGTAGCGTCGTGAAACCACCAAAAAGGACGTCATGTAACGAGATAGTGTTGTTTTATTGCATGTACGAAACTGCAATAGGTGAAATGTTGTGAAAGCACACAAAACGGCATTACCAACCCAGATACTGCGTGTTGTACCGTTACAAGTGCGAAACTGCTATATTGTGATATTCTCGTTAAAGCGCATGCAAGCATCGTGAAACCTTAAAGAACGATGTCATTTAGCGAGATACCGCGTTCTGTACTGTAATGAGTTGGTGAAAAACTGTGAGGTCATGCAAATATCGTAATTGTGAACGAAACAGTGTAATAGAGCGTTTTTAGATACAAGTGCGAATGTTAGGTTAGGTTAAGATATGAACCGTCGTAAAACCGCAATAAACAATGTCACTTAGTGAGATGCAGTGTTTTTCACCATTAAAAGTCGGGAACTGCGATATCTTATGTTAAATCGCATGAAACCGTCGTAATTTTGTAGAAAGCATTGTAAAGTAGCGAGTAAAACGTTTTCTAACGACAGAAGTGCGAAGATTATGTTAGGTTGAGTTAGTTTAGGCTAGGTAGCGTCGTGAAACCACCAAAAACGACGTCATCTAACGAGATAGTGTTGTTTTATTGCGACTACGAAACTGCGATAGGTGAAATATTGTGAAAGGACACAAAACGGCATGAACTAGCCAGATAGTGCGTGTTGTACCGTTACAAGTGCGAAACTGCTATATTGTGATATTCTCGTTAAAGCGCATGCAAGCATCGTGAAACCTTAAAGAACGATGTCATTTAGCGAGATACAGCGTTCTGTACTGTAATAAGTTGGTGAAAAACTGTGAGGTCATGCAAATATCTTAAATGTGACCAAAACAGTATAATAGAGCGTTTTTAGATACAAGTGCGAATGTTAGCTTAGGTTAAGATATTAACCGTCGTAAAACCGCATTAAAAAATGTCAATTAGTGAGATGCAGTGTTTTTCACCATTACAAGTCGGGAACTGCGATATCTAATGTGAAAGCGCATGAAACCGTCGTAGTGTTGTAGAGAGCATTGTAAAGTAGCGAGTAAAACGTTTTCTAACGATAGAAGTGCGAAGGTTATGTTATGTTGAGTTATGTTAGTTTAAGCTAGGTAGCATCGTGAAACTACCAAAAAGGACGTCATCTAAAGAGATAGTGTTGTTTTTTTGCGACTACAAAACTGCGATAGGTGAAATATTGTGAAAGGACACAAAACGGCATGAACTAGCCAGGTACTGCGTGTTGTACCGTTACAAGTGCGAAACTGCTATGTTGTGATATTCTCGATAAAGCGCATGCAAGCATCGTGACACCTTAAAGAAGGATGTCATTTAGCGAGATACAGCGTTCTGTACTGCAATATGTTGGTGAAAAACTGTGACGTCATGCAATTATCGTAAATGTGAACGAAACAGTGTAATAGGGCATTTTGAGATACAAGTGCGAATGTTAGGTTAGGTTTAGACATGAACCGTCGTAAAACCGCATTAAACAATGTCACTTAGTGAGATGCAGTAATTTTCACCATTACAAGTCGGGAACTGCGATATCTAATGTGAAAGCGCATGAAACCGTCGTAATGTTGTAGAGAGCATTGTAAAGTAGCGAGTAAAACGTTTTCTAACGATAGAAGTGCGAAGGTTATTTTAGATTGAGTTATGTTAGTTTAGGCTAGGTAGCGTCGTGAAACCACCAAAAAGGACGTCATCTAACGAGATTGTGTTGTTTTATTGCATGTGCAAAACTGCAATAGATGAAATGTTGTGAAAGCACACAAAACGGCATGAACAAGCCAGATACTGCGTGTTGTACCGTTACAAGTGCGAAACTGCTGTATTGTGATTTCTCGTTAAAGCGCATGCAAGCATCGTGAAACCTTAAAGAACGATGTCATTTAGCGAGATACAGCGTTCTGTACTGCAACCGTCGTAAAACCGCATTAAACAATGTCACTTAGTGAGATGCAGTGTTTTTCACCATTACAAGTCGGGAACTGCGATATCTAATGTGAAAGCGCATGAAACCGTCGTAATGTTGTAGAGACCATTGTAAAGTAGCGAGTAAAACGTTTTCTAACGATAGAAGTGCGAAGGTTATGTTAGGTTGAGTTATGTTAATTTAAGCTAGGTAGCGTCGTGAAACCACCAAAAAGGACGTCATCTAACGATATGGTGTTGTTTTATTGCATGTACGAAACTGCAATAGGTGGAATGTTGTGAAAGCACACAAAACGGCATGAACAAGCCAGATACTGCGTGTTGTACCGTTACAAGAGCGAAACTGCTGTATTGTGATATTCTTGGTAAAGCGCATGCAAGCATCGTGAAACCTAAAAGAACGATGTCAATTAGCGAGATACAGCATTCTGTACTGCAATAAGTTGGTGAAAAACTGTGAGGTTATGCAAACATCGTAATTATGAACGAAACAGTGTAATAGTGTTTTTAGATCCAAGTGCGAATGTTAGGTTAGGTTAAGATATGAACCGTCGTAAAACCGCATTAAACAATGTCACTTAGTGAGATGCAGTGTTTTTCACCATTACAAGTCGGGAACTGCGATGTCTAATGTGAAAGCGCTTGAAACTGTCGTAATGTTGTAGAAAGCAATGTAAAGTAGCGAGTAAAACGTTTTCTAACGATAGAAGTGCGAAGGTTATGTTAGTTTGAGTTATGTTAGTTTAAGCTGGGTAGCGTCGTGAAACCACCAAAAATGACGTCATCTAACGAGATAGTGTTGTTTTATTGCGACTACGAAACTGCGATAGGTGAAATATTGTGAAAGGACACAAAACGGCATGAACAAGCCAGATACTGCGTGTTGTACCGTTACAAGTGCGAAACTGCTGTATTGTGATTTCTCGTTAAAGCGCATGCAAGCATCGTGAAACCTTAAATAACGATGTCATTTAGCGAGATACAGCGTTCTGTACTGCAACCGTCGTAAAACCGCATTAAACAATGTCACTTAGTGAGATGCAGTGTTTTTCACCATTACAAGTCGGGAACTGCGATGTCTAATGTGAAAGCGCTTGAAACCATCGTAATGTTGTAGAGAGCATTGTAAAGTAGCGAGTAAAACGTTTTCTAACGATAGAAGTGCGAAGGTTATTTTAGGTTGAGTTATGTTAATTTAAGCTAGGTAGCGTCGTGAAACCACCAAAAAAGACGTCATCTAACGAGATAGTGTTGTTTTATTGCATGTACGAAACTGCAATAGGTGAAATGTTGTGAAAGCACACAAAACGGCATGAACTAGCCAGGTACTGCGTGTTGTACCGTTAAAAGTGCGAAACTGCTATATTTTGATATTCTCGTTAAAGCGCATGCAAGCATCGTGAAACCTTAAACAACGATGTCATTTAGCGAGATACCGCGTTCTGTACTGTAATGAGTTGGTGAAAAACTGTGAGGTCATGCAAATATCGTAATTGTGAACAAAACAGTGTAATAGAGCGTTTTTAGATACAAGTGCGAATGTTAGGTTAGGTTAAGATATGAACCGTCGTAAAACCGCAATAAACAATGTCACTTAGTGAGATGCAGTGTTTTTCACCATTACAAGTCGGGATCTGCGATGTCTAATGTGAAAGCGCTTGAAACCGTCGTAATGTTGTAGAAAGCAATGTAAAGTAGCGAGTAAAACATTTTCTAACGATAGAAGTGCGAAGGTTATGTTAGGTTGAGTTATGTTAATTTAAGCTAGGTAGCGTCGTGAAACCACCAAAAAGGACGTCATGTAACGAGATAGTGTTGTTTTATTGCATGTACGAAACTGCAATAGGTGAAATGTTGTGAAAGCACACAAAACGGCATTAACAAGCCAGATACTGCGTGTTGTACCGTTACAAGTGCGAAACTGCTATATTGTGATATTCTCGTTAAAGCGCATGCAAGCATCGTGAAACCTTAAAGAACGATGTCATTTAGCGAGATACCGCGTTCTGTACTGTAATGAGTTGGTGAAAAACTGTGAGGTCATGCAAATATCGTAATTGTGAACGAAACAGTGTAATAGAGCGTTTTTAGATACAAGTGCGAATGTTAGGTTAGGTTAAGATATGAACCGTCGTAAAACCGCAATAAACAATGTCACTTAGTGAGATGCAGTGTTTTTCACCATTAAAAGTCGGGAACTGCGATATCTTATGTTAAATCGCATGAAACCGTCGTAATTTTGTAGAAAGCATTGTAAAGTAGCGAGTAAAACGTTTTCTAACGACAGAAGTGCGAAGATTATGTTAGGTTGAGTTAGTTTAGGCTAGGTAGCGTCGTGAAACCACCAAAAACGACGTCATCTAACGAGATAGTGTTGTTTTATTGCGACTACGAAACTGCGATAGGTGAAATATTGTGAAAGGACACAAAACGGCATGAACTAGCCAGATAGTGCGTGTTGTACCGTTACAAGTGCGAAACTGCTATATTGTGATATTCTCGTTAAAGCGCATGCAAGCATCGTGAAACCTTAAAGAACGATGTCATTTAGCGAGATACAGCGTTCTGTACTGTAATAAGTTGGTGAAAAACTGTGAGGTCATGCAAATATCTTAAATGTGACCAAAACAGTATAATAGAGCGTTTTTAGATACAAGTGCGAATGTTAGCTTAGGTTAAGATATTAACCGTCGTAAAACCGCATTAAAAAATGTCAATTAGTGAGATGCAGTGTTTTTCACCATTACAAGTCGGGAACTGCGATATCTAATGTGAAAGCGCATGAAACCGTCGTAGTGTTGTAGAGAGCATTGTAAAGTAGCGAGTAAAACGTTTTCTAACGATAGAAGTGCGAAGGTTATGTTATGTTGAGTTATGTTAGTTTAAGCTAGGTAGCATCGTGAAACTACCAAAAAGGACGTCATCTAAAGAGATAGTGTTGTTTTTTTGCGACTACAAAACTGCGATAGGTGAAATATTGTGAAAGGACACAAAACGGCATGAACTAGCCAGGTACTGCGTGTTGTACCGTTACAAGTGCGAAACTGCTATGTTGTGATATTCTCGATAAAGCGCATGCAAGCATCGTGACACCTTAAAGAAGGATGTCATTTAGCGAGATACAGCGTTCTGTACTGCAATAAGTTGGTGAAAAACTGTGACGTCATGCAATTATCGTAAATGTGAACGAAACAGTGTAATAGGGCATTTTGAGATACAAGTGCGAATGTTAGGTTAGGTTTAGACATGAACCGTCGTAAAACCGCATTAAACAATGTCACTTAGTGAGATGCAGTAATTTTCACCATTACAAGTCGGGAACTGCGATATCTAATGTGAAAGCGCATGAAACCGTCGTAATGTTGTAGAGAGCATTGTAAAGTAGCGAGTAAAACGTTTTCTAACGATAGAAGTGCGAAGGTTATTTTAGATTGAGTTATGTTAGTTTAGGCTAGGTAGCGTCGTGAAACCACCAAAAAGGACGTCATCTAACGAGATTGTGTTGTTTTATTGCATGTGCAAAACTGCAATAGATGAAATGTTGTGAAAGCACACAAAACGGCATGAACAAGCCAGATACTGCGTGTTGTACCGTTACAAGTGCGAAACTGCTCTATTGTGATTTCTCGTTAAAGCGCATGCAAGCATCGTGAAACCTTAAAGAACGATGTCATTTAGCGAGATACAGCGTTCTGTACTGCAACCGTCGTAAAACCGCATTAAACAATGTCACTTAGTGAGATGCAGTGTTTTTCACCATTACAAGTCGGGAACTGCGATATCTAATGTGAAAGCGCATGAAACCGTCGTAATGTTGTAGAGACCATTGTAAAGTAGCGAGTAAAAGGTTTTCTAACGATAGAAGTGCGAAGGTTATGTTAGGTTGAGTTATGTTAATTTAAGCTAGGTAGCGTCGTGAAACCACCAAAAAGGACGTCATCTAACGAGATGGTGTTGTTTTATTGCATGTACGAAACTGCAATAGGTGGAATGTTGTGAAAGCACACAAAACGGCATGAACAAGCCAGATACTGCGTGTTGTACCGTTACAAGAGCGAAACTGCTGTATTGTGATATTCTTGGTAAAGCGCATGCAAGCATCGTGAAACCTAAAAGAACGATGTCAATTAGCGAGATACAGCATTCTGTACTGCAATAAGTTGGTGAAAAACTGTGAGGTTATGCAAACATCGTAATTATGAACGAAACAGTGTAATAGTGTTTTTAGATCCAAGTGCGAATGTTAGGTTAGGTTAAGATATGAACCGTCGTAAAACCGCATTAAACAATGTCACTTAGTGAGATGCAGTGTTTTTCACCATTACAAGTCGGGAACTGCGATGTCTAATGTGAAAGCGCTTGAAACTGTCGTAATGTTGTAGAAAGCAATGTAAAGTAGCGAGTAAAACGTTTTCTAACGATAGAAGTGCGAAGGTTATGTTAGTTTGAGTTATGTTAGTTTAAGCTGGGTAGCGTCGTGAAACCACCAAAAATGACGTCATCTAACGAGATAGTGTTGTTTTATTGCGACTACGAAACTGCGATAGGTGAAATATTGTGAAAGGACACAAAACGGCATGAACAAGCCAGATACTGCGTGTTGTACCGTTACAAGTGCGAAACTGCTATATTGTGATATTCTCGTTAAAGCGCATGCAAGCATCGTGAAACCTTAATGAACGATGTCATTTAGCGAGATACAGCATTCTGTACTGTAATAAGTTGGTGAAAAACTGTGAGGTCATGCAAATATCTTAAATGTGAACGAAACAGTATAATAGAGTGTTTTAGATACAAGTGCGAATGTTAGGTTAGGTTAAGATATGAACCGTCGTAAAACCGCATTAAACAATGTCACTTAGTGAGATGCAGTGTTTTTCACCATTACAAGTCCGGAACTGCGATATCTAATGTGAAAGTGCATTAAACCGTCGTAGTGTTGTAGAGAGCATTGTAAAGTAGCGAGTAAAACGTTTTCTAACGATAGAAGTGCGAAGGTTATGTTATGTTGAGTTATGTTAGTTTAGGCTAGGTAGCATCGTGAAACCACAAAAGGACGTCATCTAACGAGATAGTGTTGTTTTATTGCGACTACAAAACTGCGATAGGTTAAATATTGTGAAAGGACACAAAACGGCATGAACAAGCCAGATACTGCGTGTTGTACCGTTACAAGAGCGAAACTGCTGTATTGTGATATTCTTGTTAAAGCGCATGCAAGCATCGTGAAACCTAAAAGAACGATGTCAATTAGCGAGATACAGCATTCTGTACTGCAATGAGTTGGTGAAAAACTGTGAGGTTATGCAAACATCGTAATTATGAACGAAACAGTGTAATAGAGTGTTTTTAAATCCAAGTGCGAATGTTAGGTTAGGTTAAGATATGAACCGTCGTAAAACCGCATTAAACAATGTCACTTAGTGAGATGCAGTGTTTTTCACCATTACAAGTCGGGCACTGCGATGTCTAATGTGAAAGCGCTTGAAAACGTCGTAATGTTGTAGAAAGCAATGTAAAATAGCGAGTAAAACGTTTTCTAACGATAGAAGTGCGAAGGTTATGTTAGTTTGAGTTATGTTAGTTTAAGCTGGGTAGCGTCGTGAAACCACCAAAAACGACGTCATCTAACGAGATAGTGTTGTTTTATTGCGAGTACGAAACTGCGATAGGTGAAATGTTGTGAAAGCCCACAAAACGGCATGAACAAGGCACATAGTGCGCGTTGTACCGTTAAAAGTGCGAAACTGCTATGTTGTGATATTCTCGATAAAGCGCATGCAAGCATCCTGAAAACTTAAAGAATGATGTCATTTAGCGAAATACAGCGTTCTGTACTGCAATAAGTTGGTGAAAAACTGTGACGTCATGCAATTATTGTAATTGTGAACGAAACAGTGTAATAGAGCGTTTTGACATACAAGTGCGAATGTTAGGTTAGGTTTAGATATGAACCGTCGTAAAACCGCATTAAACAATTTCACTTAGTGAGATGCAGTAATTTTCACCATTACAAGTCGGGAACTGCGACTGGGTAACTCATCTAATGTGAAAGCGCATGAAACCGTCGTAATGTTGTAGAGAGCATTTTAAAGTAGCGACAAAAACGTTATCTAACGATAGAAGTGCGAAGGTTATTTTAGAATGAGTTATGTTAGTTTAGGCTAGGTAGCGTCGTGAAACCACCAAAAAGGACGTCATCTAACGAGATTGTGTTGTTTTATTGCATGTGCGAAACTGCAATAGGTGAAATGTTGTGAAAGCACACAAAACGGCATGAACAAGCCAGATACTGCGTGTTGTACCGTTACAAGTGCGAAACTGCTGTATTGTGATATTCTCGTTAAAGCGCATGCAAGCATCGTGAAACTTTAACGAACGATGTCATTTAGCGAGCAACAGCGTTCTGTATTGCAACCGTCGTAAAACCGCATTAAACAATGTCACTTAGTGAGATGCAGTGTTTTTCATCATTACAAGTCGGGAACTGCGATATCTAATGTGAAAGCGCATGAAACCGTCGTAATGTTGTAGAGACCATTGTAAAGTAGCGAGTAAAACGTTTTCTAACGATAGAAGTGCGAAGGTTATGTTAAGTTGAGTTATGTTAAGTTAAGCTAGGTAGCGTCGTGAAACCACCAAAAAGGACGTCATCTAACGAGATGGTGTTGTTTTATTGCATGTACGAAACTGCAATAGGTGCACTGTTGTGAAAGCACACAAAACGGCGTGAACAAGCCAGATACTGCGTGTTGTACCGTTACAAGAGCGAAACTGCTGTATTGTGATATTCTTGTTAAAGCGCATGCAAGCATCGTGAAACCTAAAAGAACGATGACAATTAGCGAGATACAGCATTCTGTACTGCAATAAGTTGGTGAAAAACTGTGAGGTTATGCAAACATCGTAATTATGAACGAAACAGTGTAATAGTGTTTTTAGATCCAAGTGCGAATGTTAGGTTAAGATATGAACCGTCGTAAAACCGCATTAAACAATGTCACTTAGTGAGATGCAGTGTTTTTCACCTATACAAGTCGGGAACTGCGATGTCTAATGTGAAAGCGCTTGAAACTGTCGTAATGTTGTAGAAAGCAATGTAAAGTAGCGAGTAAAACGTTTTCTAACGATAGAAGTGCGAAGGTTATGTTAGTTTGAGTTATGTTAGTTTAAGCTGGGTAGCGTCGTGAAACCACCAAAAACGACGTCATCTAACGAGATAGTGTTGTTTTATTGCGACTACGAAACTGCGATAGGTGAAATATTGTGAAAGGACACAAAACGGCATGAACTAGCCAGGTAGTGCGTGTTGTACCGTTACAAGTGCGAAACTGCTATATTGTGATATTCTCGTTAAAGCGCATGCAAGCATCGTGAAACCTTAAAGAACGATGTCATTTAGCGAGATACAGCATTCTGTACTGTAATAAGTTGGTGAAAAACTGTGAGGTCATGCAAATATCTTAAATGTTAACGAAACAGTATAATAGAGCGTTTTAGATACAAGTGCGAATGTTAGGTTAGGTTAAGATATGAACCGTCGTAAAACCGCATTAAACAATGTCACTTAGTGAGATGCAGTAATTTTCACCATTACAAGTCGGGAACTGCGATATCTAATGTGAAAGCGCATGAAACCGTCGTAATGTTGTAGAGAGCATTGTAAAGTAGCGAGTAAAACGTTTTCTAACGATAGAAGTGCGAAGGTTATTTTAGATTGAGTTATGTTAGTTTAGGCTAGGTAGCGTCGTGAAACCACCAAAAAGGACGTCATCTAACGAGATTGTGTTGTTTTATTGCATGTGCAAAACTGCAATAGATGAAATGTTGTGAAAGCACACAAAACGGCATGAACAAGCCAGATACTGCGTGTTGTACCGTTACAAGTGCGAAACTGCTGTATTGTGATTTCTCGTTAAAGCGCATGCAAGCATCGTGAAACCTTAAAGAACGATGTCATTTAGCGAGATACAGCGTTCTGTACTGCAACCGTCGTAAAACCGCATTAAACAATGTCACTTAGTGAGATGCAGTGTTTTTCACCATTACAAGTCGGGAACTGCGATATCTAATGTGAAAGCGCATGAAACCGTCGTAATGTTGTAGAGACCATTGTAAAGTAGCGAGTAAAACGTTTTCTAACGATAGAAGTGCGAAGGTTATGTTAGGTTGAGTTATGTTATTTTAAGCTAGGTAGCGTCGTGAAACCACCAAAAAGGACGTCATCTAACGAGATGGTGTTGTTTTATTGCATGTACGAAACTGCAATAGGTGGAATGTTGTGAAAGCACACAAAACGGCATGAACAAGCCAGATACTGCGTGTTGTACCGTTACAAGAGCGAAACTGCTGTATTGTGATATTCTTGGTAAAGCGCATGCAAGCATCGTGAAACCTAAAAGAACGATGTCAATTAGCGAGATACAGCATTCTGTACTGCAATAAGTTGGTGAAAAACTGTGAGGTTATGCAAACATCGTAATTATGAACGAAAGAGTGTAATAGTGTTTTTAGATCCAAGTGCGAATGTTAGGTTAGGTTAAGATATGAACCGTCGTAAAACCGCATTAAACAATGTCACTTAGTGAGATGCAGTGTTTTTCACCATTACAAGTCGGGAACTGCGATGTCTAATGTGAAAGCGCTTGAAACTGTCGTAATGTTGTAGAAAGCAATGTAAAGTAGCGAGTAAAACGTTTTCTAACGATAGAAGTGCGAAGGTTATGTTAGTTTGAGTTATGTTAGTTTAAGCTGGGTAGCGTCGTGAAACCACCAAAAATGACGTCATCTAACGAGATAGTGTTGTTTTATTGCGACTACGAAACTGCGATAGGTGAAATATTGTGAAAGGACACAAAACGGCATGAACAAGCCAGATACTGCGTGTTGTACCGTTACAAGTGCGAAACTGCTATATTGTGATATTCTCGTTAAAGCGCATGCAAGCATCGTGAAACCTTAATGAACGATGTCATTTAGCGAGATACAGCATTCTGTACTGTAATAAGTTGGTGAAAAACTGTGAGATCATGCAAATATCTTAAATGTGAACGAAACAGTATAATAGAGTGTTTTAGATACAAGTGCGAATGTTAGGTTAGGTTAAGATATGAACCGTCGTAAAACCGCATTAAACAATGTCACTTAGTGAGATGCAGTGTTTTTCACCATTACAAGTCCGGAACTGCGATATCTAATGTGAAAGTGCATTAAACCGTCGTAGTGTTGTAGAGAGCATTGTAAAGTAGCGAGTAAAACGTTTTCTAACGATAGAAGTGCGAAGGTTATGTTATGTTGAGTTATGTTAGTTTAAGCTAGGTAGCATCGTGAAACCACAAAAGGACGTCATCTAACGAGATAGTGTTGTTTTATTGCGACTACAAAACTGCGATAGGTTAAATATTGTGAAAGGACACAAAACGGCATGAACAAGCCAGATACTGCGTGTTGTACCGTTACAAGAGCGAAACTGCTGTATTGTGATATTCTTGTTAAAGCGCATGCAAGCATCGTGAAACCTAAAAGAACGATGTCAATTAGCGAGATACAGCATTCTGTACTGCAATGAGTTGGTGAAAAACTGTGAGGTTATGCAAACATCGTAATTATGAACGAAACAGTGTAATAGAGTGTTTTTAGATCCAAGTGCGAATGTTAGGTTAGGTTAAGATATGAACCGTCGTAAAACCGCATTAAACAATGTCACTTAGTGAGATGCAGTGTTTTTCACCATTACAAGTCGGGCACTGCGATGTCTAATGTGAAAGCGCTTGAAAACGTCGTAATGTTGTAGAAAGCAATGTAAAATAGCGAGTAAAACGTTTTCTAACGATAGAAGTGCGAAGGTTATGTTAGTTTGAGTTATGTTAGTTTAAGCTGGGTAGCGTCGTGAAACCACCAAAAACGACGTCATCTAACGAGATAGTGTTGTTTTATTGCGAGTACGAAACTGCGATAGGTGAAATGTTGTGAAAGCCCACAAAACGGCATGAACAAGGCACATAGTGCGCGTTGTACCGTTAAAAGTGCGAAACTGCTATGTTGTGATATTCTCGATAAAGCGCATGCAAGCATCCTGAAAACTTAAAGAATGATGTCATTTAGCGAAATACAGCGTTCTGTACTGCAATAAGTTGGTGAAAAACTGTGACGTCATGCAATTATTGTAATTGTGAACGAAACAGTGTAATAGAGCGTTTTGACATACAAGTGCGAATGTTAGGTTAGGTTTAGATATGAACCGTCGTAAAACCGCATTAAACAATTTCACTTAGTGAGATGCAGTAATTTTCACCATTACAAGTCGGGAACTGCGACTGGGTAACTCATCTAATGTGAAAGCGCATGAAACCGTCGTAATGTTGTAGAGAGCATTTTAAAGTAGCGACAAAAACGTTATCTAACGATAGAAGTGCGAAGGTTATTTTAGAATGAGTTATGTTAGTTTAGGCTAGGTAGCGTCGTGAAACCACCAAAAAGGACGTCATCTAACGAGATTGTGTTGTTTTATTGCATGTGCGAAACTGCAATAGGTGAAATGTTGTGAAAGCACACAAAACGGCATGAACAAGCCAGATACTGCGCGTTGTACCGTTACAAGTGCGAAACTGCTATGTTGTGATATTCTCGTTAAATCGCATGCAAGCATCGTGAAACCTTAAAGAATGATGTCATTTAGCGAGATACAGCGTTCTGTACTGCAATAAGTTGGTGAATAACTGTGACGTCATGCAATTATCGTAATTGTGAACAAAACAGTGTAATAGAGCGTTTTGAGATACAAGTGCGAATGTTAGGTTAGGTTTAGATATGAACCGTCGTAAAACCGCAATATACAATGTCACTTAGGGAGATGCAGTGTTTTTAACCATTACAAGTCGGGAACTGCGATATCTTATGTTAAATCGCATGAAACCGTCGTAATTTTGTAGAACGCATTGTAAAGTAGCGAGTAAAACGTTTTCTAACGATACAAGTGCGAAGAATATGTTAGGTTGGGTTAGTTTTGGCTAGGTAGCGTTGTGAAACCACCAAAAACGACGTCATCTAACGAGATAGTGTTGTTTTATTGCGACTACAAAACTGCGATAGGTGAAATATTGTGAAAGGACACAAAACGGCATGAACTAGCCAGGTAGTGCGTGTTGTACCGTTACAAGTGCGAAACTGCTATATTGTGATATTCTCGTTAAAGCGCATGCAAGCATCGTGAAACCTTAAAGAACGATGTCATTTAGCGAGATACAGCGTTCTGTAGTGTAATAAGTTGGTGAAAAACTGTGACGTCATGCAAATATCTTAAATGTGAACGAAACAGTATAATAGAGCGTTTTTAGATACAAGTGCGAATGTTAGGTTAGGTTAAGATATGAACCGTCGTAAAACCGCATTAAACAATGTCACTTAGTGAGATGCAGTGTTTTTCACCATTACAAGTCGGGAACTGCGATATCTAATGTGAAAGCGCATGAAACCGTCGTAGTGTTGTAGAGAGCATTGTAAAGTAGCGAGTAAAACGTTTTCTAACGATAGAAGTGCGAAGGTTATGTTATGTTGAGTTATGTTAGTTTAAGCTAGGTAGCATCGTGAAACTACCAAAAAGGACGTCATCTAAAGAGATAGTGTTGTTTTTTTGCGACTACGAAACTGCGATAGGTGAAATATTGTGAAAGGACACAAAACGGCATGAACTAGCCAGGTACTGCGTGTTGTACCGTTACAAGTGCGAAACTGCTATGTTGTGATATTCTCGATAAAGCGCATGCAAGCATCGTGACACCTTAAAGAACGATGTCATTTAGCGAGATACAGCGTTCTGTACTGCAATAAGTTGGTGAAAAACTGTGACGTCATGCAATTATTGTAAATGTGAACGAAACAGTGTAATAGGGCGTTTTGAGATACAAGTGCGAATGTTAGGTTAGGTTTAGACATGAACCGTCGTAAAACCGCATTAAACAATGTCACTTAGTGAGATGCAGTAATTTTCACCATTACAAGTCGGGAACTGCGATATCTAATGTGAAAGCGCATGAAACCGTCGTAATGTTGTAGAGAGCATTGTAAAGTAGCGAGTAAAACGTTTTCTAACGATAGAAGTGCAAAGGTTATTTTAGATTGAGTTATGTTAGTTTAGGCTAGGTAGCGTCGTGAAACCACCAAAAAGGACGTCATCTAACGAGATAGTGTTGTTTTATTGCGACTACGAAACTGCGATAGGTGAAATATTGTGAAAGGACACAAAACGGCATGAACTAGCCAGGTAGTGCGTGTTGTACCGTTACAAGTGCGAAACTACTATGTTGTGATATTCTAGTTAAAGCGCATGCAAGCATTGTGAAACCTAAAAGAACGATGTCATTTAGCGAGATACAGCATTCTGTACTGTAATAAGTTGGTGAAAAACTGTGAGGTCATGCAAATATCTTAAATGTGAACGAAACAGTATAATAGAGCGTTTTAGATACAAGTGCGAATGTTAGGTTAGGTTAAGATATGAACCGTCGTAAAACCGCATTAAACAATGTCACTTAGTGAGATGCAGTGTTTTTCACCATTACAAGTCGGGCACTGCGATGTCTAATGTGAAAGCGCTTGAAACCGTCGTAATGTTGTAGAAAGCAATGTAAAGTAGCGAGTAAAACGTTTTCTAACGATAGAAGTGCGAAGGTTATGTTATGTTGAGTTATGTTAGTTTAAGCTAGGTAGCATCGTGAAACTACCAAAAAGGACGTCATCTAAAGAGATAGTGTTGTTTTTTTGCGACTACGAAACTGCGATAGGTGAAATATTGTGAAAGGACACAAAACGGCATGAACTAGCCAGGTACTGCGTGTTGTACCGTTACAAGTGCGAAACTGCTATGTTGTGATATTTTCGATAAAGCGCATGCAAGCATCGTGACACCTTAAAGAAGGATGTCATTTAGCGAGATACAGCGTTCTGTACTGCAATAAGTTGGTGAAAAACTGTGACGTCATGCAATTATCGTAAATGTGAACGAAACAGTGTAATAGGGCGTTTTGAGATACAAGTGCGAATGTTAGGTTAGGTTTAGACATGAACCGTCGTAAAACCGCATTAAACAATGTCACTTAGTGAGATGCAGTAATTTTCACCATTACAAGTCGGGAACTGCGATATCTAATGTGAAAGCGCATGAAACCGTCGTAATGTTGTAGAGAGCATTGTAAAGTAGCGAGTAAAACGTTTTCAAACGATAGAAGTGCGAAGGTTATTTTAGATTGAGTTATGTTAGTTCAGGCTAGGTAGCGTCGTGAAACCCCCAAAAAGGACGTCATTTAACGAGATTGTGTTGTTTTATTGCATGTGCAAAACTGCAATAGATGAAATGTTGTGAAAGCACACAAAACGGCATGAACAAGCCAGATACTGCGTGTTGTACCGTTACAAGTGCGAAACTGCTGTATTGTGATTTCTCGTTAAAGCGCATGCAAGCATCGTGAAACCTTAAAGAACGATGTCATTTAGCGAGATACAGCGTTCTGTACTGCAACCGTCGTAAAACCGCATTAAACAATGTCACTTAGTGAGATGCAGTGTTTTTCACCATTACAAGTCGGGAACTGCGATATCTAATGTGAAAGCGCATGAAACCGTCGTAATGTTGTAGAGACCATTGTAAAGTAGCGAGTAAAACGTTTTCTAACGATAGAAGTGCGAAGGTTATGTTAGTTTGAGTTATGTTAGTTTAAGCTGGGTAGCGTCGTGAAACCACCAAAAACGACGTCATCTAACGAGATAGTGTTGTTTTATTGCGACTACGAAACTGCGATAGGTGAAATATTGTGAAAGGACACAAAACGGCATGAACTATCCAGGTAGTGCGTGTTGTACCGTTACAAGTGCGAAACTGCTATATTGTGATATTCTCGTTCAAGCGCATGCAAGCATCGTGAAACCTTAAAGAACGATGTCATTTAGCGAGATACAGCATTCTGTACTGTAATAAGTTGGTGAAAAACTGTGAGGTCATGCAAAATGCAAAATCTTAAATGTGAACGAAACAGTATAATAGAGCGTTTTAGATACAAGTGCGAATGTTAGGTTAGGTTAAGATATGAACCGTCGTAAAACCGCATTAAACAATGTCACTTAGTGAGATGCAGTGCTTTTCACCATTACAAGTCCGGAACTGCGATATCTAATGTGAAAGCGCATGAAACCGTCGTAGTGTTGTAGGGAGCATTGTAAAGTAGCGAGTAAAACGTTTTCTAACGATAGAAGTGCGAAGGTTATGTTATGTTGAGTTATGTTAGTTTAAGCTAGGTAGCATCGTGAAACCACAAAAGGACGTCATCTAACGAGATAGTGTTGTTTTATTGCGACTACAAACTGCGATAGGTGAAATATAGTGAAAGGACACAAAACGGCATGAACAAGCCAGATACTGCGTGTTGTACCGTTACAAGAGCGAAACTGCTGTATTGTGATATTCTTGTCAAAGCGCATGCAAGCATCGTGAAACCTAAAAGAACGATTTCAATTAGCGAGATACAGCATTCTGTACTGCAATGAGTTGGTGAAAAACTGTGAGGTTATGCAAACATCGTAATTATGAACGAAACAGTGTAATAGAGTGTTTTTAGATCCAAGTGCAAATGTTAGGTTAGGTTAAGATATGAACCGTCGTAAAACCGCATTAAACAATGTCACTTAGTGAGATGCAGTGTTTTTCACCATTACAAGTCGGGCACTGCGATGTCTATTGTGAAAGCGCTTGAAACCGTCGTAATGTTGTAGAAAGCAATGTAAAGTAGCGAGTAAAACGTTTTCTAACGATAGAAGTGCGAAGGTTATGTTAGTTTGAGTTATGTTAGTTTAAGCTGGGTAGCGTCGTGAAACCACCAAAAACGACGTCATCTAAAGAGATAGTGTTGTTTTTTTGCGACTACGAAACTGCGATAGGTTAAATATTGTGAAAGGACACAAAACGGCATGAACTAGCCAGCTAGTGCGTGTTGTACCGTTACAAGTGCGAAACTGCTATGTTGTGATATTCTCGATAAAGCGCATGCAAGCATCGTGACACCTTAAAGAAGGATGTCATTTAGCGAGATACAGCGTTCTGTACTGCAATAAGTTGGTGAAAAACTGTGACGTCATGCAATTATTGTAAATGTGAACGAAACAGTGTAATAGGGCGTTTTGAGATACAAGTGCGAATGTTAGGTTAGGTTTAGACATGAACCGTCGTAAAACCGCATTAAACAATGTCACTTATTGAGATGCAGTAATTTTCACCATTACAAGTCGGGAACTGCGATATCTAATGTCAAAGCGCATGAAACCATCGTAATGTTGTAGAGAGCATTGTAAAGTAGCGAGTAAAACGTTTTCTAACGATAGAAGTGCGAAGGTTATTTTAGATTGAGTTATGTTAGTTTAGGCTAGGTAGCGTCGTGAAACCACCAAAAAGGACGTCATCTAACGAGATTGTGTTGTTTTATTGCATGTGCAAAACTGCAATAGATGAAATGTTGTGAAAGCACACAAAACGACATGAACAAGCCAGATACTGCGTGTTGTACCGTTACAAGTGCGAAACTGCTGTATTGTGATTTCTCGTTAAAGCGCATGCAAGCATCGTGAAACCTTAAAGAACGATGTCATTTAGCGAGATACAGCGTTCTGTACTGCAACCGTCGTAAAACCGCATTAAACAATGTCACTTAGTGAGATGCAGTGTTTTTCACCATTACAAGTCGGGAACGGCGATATCTAATGTGAAAGCGCATGAAACCGTCGTAATGTTGTAGAGAGCATTTTAAAGTAGCGACAAAAACGTTTTCTAACGATAGAAAAGCGAAGGTTATTTTAGAATGAGTTATGTTAGTTTAGGCTAGGTAGCGTCGTGAAACCACCACAAAGGACGTCATCTAACGAGATTGTGTTGTTTTATTGCATGTGCGAAACTGCAATAGGTGAAATGTTGTGAAAGCACACAAAACGGCATGAACAAGCCAGATACTGCGCGTTGTACCGTTACAAGTGCGAAACTGCTATGTTGTGATATTCTCGTTAAATCGCATGCAAGCATCGTGAAACCTTAAAGAATGATCTCATTTAGCGAGATACAGCGTTCTGTACTGCAATAAGTTGGTGAAAACTGTGAGGTCATGCAAATATCGTAATTGTGAACGAAACAGTGTAATAGAGCATTTTTAGATACAAGTGCGAATGTTAGGTTAGGTTAAGATATGAACCGTCGTAAAACCGCATTAAACAATGTCACTTAGTGAGATGCAGTGCTTTTCACCATTACAAGTCCGGAACTGCGATATCTAATGTGAAAGCGCATGAAACCGTCGTAATGTTGTAGAGACCATTGTAAAGTAGCGAGTAAAACGTTTTCTAACGATAGAAGTGCGAATGTTATGTTAAGTTGGGTTATGTTAAGTTAAGCTAGGTAGCGTCGTGAAACCACCAAAAAGGACGTCATCTAACGAGATGGTGTTGTTTTATTGCATGTACGAAACTGCAATAGGTGGAATGTTGTAAGCACACAAAACGGCGTGAACAAGCCAGATACTGCGTGTTGTACCGTTACAAGAGCGAAACTGCTGTATTGTGATATTCTTGTTAAAGCGCATGCAAGCATCGTGAAACCTAAAAGAACGATGTCAATTAGCGAGATACAGCATTCTGTACTGCAATAAGTTGGTGAAAAACTGTGAGGTTATGCAAACATCGTAATTATGAACGAAACAGTGTAATAGTGTTTTTAGATCCAAGTGCGAATGTTAGGTTAGGTTAAGATATGAACCGTCGTAAAACCGCATTAAACAATGTCACTTAGTGAGATGCAGTGTTTTTCACCATTACAAGTCGGGAACTGCGATGTCTAATGTGAAAGCGCTTGAAACTGTCGTAATGTTGTAGAAAGCAATGTAAAGTAGCGAGTAAAACGTTTTCTAACGATAGAAGTGCGAAGGTTATGTTAGTTTGAGTTATGTTATTTTAAGCTGGGTAGCGTCGTGAAACCACCAAAAACGACAAAACGACGTCATCTAACGAGATAGTGTTGTTTTATTGCGACTACGAAACTGCGATAGGTGAAATATTGTGAAAGGACACAAAACGGCATGAACTAGCCAGGTAGTGCGTGTTGTACCGTTACAAGTGCGAAACTGCTATATTGTGATATTCTCGTTAAAGCGCATGCAAGCATCGTGAAACCTTAAAGAACGATGTCATTTAGCGAGATACAGCATTCTGTACTGTAATAAGTTGGTGGAAAACTGTGAGGTCATGCAAATATCTTAAATGTGAACGAAACAGTATAATAGAGCGTTTTAGATACAAGTGTGAATGTTAGGTTAGGTTAAGATATGAACCGTCGTAAAACCGCATTAAACAATGTCACTTAGTGAGATGCAGTGTTTTTCACCATTACAAGTCCGGAACTGCGATATCTAATGTGAAAGCGCATGAAACCGTCGTAGTGTTGTAGAGAGCATTGTAAAGTAGCGAGTAAAACGTTTTCTAACGATAGAAGTGCGAAGGTTATGTTATGTTGAGTTATGTTAGTTTGAGCTAGGTAGCATCGTGAAACCACAAAAGGACGTCATCTAACGAGATAGTGTTGTTTTATTGCGACTACAAAACTGCGATAGGTGAAATATTGTGAAAGGACACAAAACGGCATGAACAAGCCAGATACTGCGTGTTGCACCGTTACAAGAGCGAAACTGCTGTATTGTGATATTCTTGTTAAAGCGCATGCAAGCATCGTGAATCCTAAAAGAACGATGTCAATTAGCGAGATACAGCATTCTGTACTGCAATGAGTTGGTGAAAAACTGTGAGGTTATGCAAACATCGTAATTATGAACGAAACAGTGTAATAGAGTGTTTTTAGATCCAAGTGCGAATGTTAGGTTAGGTTAAGATATGAACCGTCGTAAAACCGCATTAAACAATGTCACTTAGTGAGATGCAGTGTTTTTCACCATTACAAGTCGGGCACTGCGATGTCTAATGTGAAAGCGCTTGAAACCGTCGTAATGTTGTAGAAAGCAATGTAAAGTAGCGAGTAAAACGTTTTCTAACGATAGAAGTGCGAAGGTTATGTTAGTTTGAGTTATGTTAGTTTAAGCTGGGTAGCGTCGTGAAACCACCAAAAACGACGTCATCTAACGAGATAGTGTTGTTTTATTGCGAGTACGCAACTGCGATAGGTGAAATGTTGTGAAAGCCCACAAAACGGCATGAACAAGGCACATAGTGCGCGTTGTACCGTTAAAAGTGCGAAACTGCTATGTTGTGATATTCTCGATAAAGCGCATGCAAGCATCCTAAAACCTTGAAGAATGATGTCATTTAGCGAAATACAGCGTTCTGTACTGCAATAATTTGGTGAAAAACTGTGACGTCATGCAATTATTGTAATTGTGAACGAAACAGATTAATAGAGCGTTTTGACATACAAGTGCGAATGTTAGGTTAGGTTTAGATATGAACCGTCGTAAAACCGCATTAAACAATTTCACTTAGTGAGATGCAGTAATTTTCACCATTACAAGTCGGGAACTGCGACTGGGTAACTCATCTAATGTGAAAGCGCATGAAACCGTCGTAATGTTGTAGAGAGCATTTTAAAGTAGCGACAAAAACGTTTTCTAACGATAGAAAAGCGAAGGTTATTTTAGAATGAGTTATGTTAGTTTAGGCTAGGTAGCGTCGTGAAACCACCAAAAAGGACGTCATCTAACGAGATTGTGTTGTTTTATTGCATGTGCGAAACTGCAATAGGTGAAATGTTGTGAAAGCACACAAAACGGCATGAACAAGCCAGATACTGCGCGTTGTACCGTTACAAGTGCGAAACTGCTATGTTGTGATATTCTCGTTAAATCACATGCAAGCATCGTGAAACCTTAAAGAATGATGTCATTTAGCGAGATACAGCGTTCTGTACTGCAATAAGTTGGTGAAAAACTGTGACGTCATGCAATTATCGTAATTGTGAACAAAACAGTGTAATAGAGCGTTTTGAGACACAAGTGCGAATGTTAGGTTAGGTTTAGATATGAACCGTCGTAAAACCGCATTAAACAATGTCACTTAGTGAGATGCAGTAATTTTCACCATTACAAGTCGGGAACTGCGATATCTAATGTGAAAACGCATGTAACCGTCGTAATATTGTAGAGACCATTGTAAAGTAGCGAGTAAAACGTTTTCTAACGATAGAAGTGCGAAGGTTATGTTAAGTTGAGTTATGTTAAGTTAAGCTAGGTAGCGTCGTGAAACCACCAAAAAGGACGTCATCTAACGAGATGGTGTTGTTTTACTGCATGTACGAAACTGCAATAGGTGGAATGTTGTGAAATCACACAAAACGGCGTGAACAAGCCAGATACTGCGTGTTGTACCGTTACTAGGGTGAAACTGCTGTATTGTGATATTGTCGGTTAAGCGCATGCAAGCATCGTGAAACCTAAAAGAACAATGTCATTTAGCGAGATACAGCATTCTGTACTGAAATAACTTGGTGAAAAACTGTGAGGTTATGCAAACATCGTAATTATGAACGAAACAGTGTAATAGTGTTTTTAGATCCAAGTGCGAATGTTAGGTTAGGTTAAAATATGAACCGTCGTAAAACCGCATTAAACAATGTCACTTAGTGAGATGCAGTGTTTTTCACCATTACAAGTCGGGAACTGCGATGTCTAATGTGAAAGCGCTTGAAACTGTCGTAATGTTGTAGAAAGCAATGTAAAGTAGCGAGTAAAACGTTTTCTAACGATAGAAGTGCGAAGGTTATGTTAGTTTGAGTTATGTTAGTTTAAGCTGGGTAGCGTCGTGAAACCACCAAAAACGACGTCATCTAACGAGATAGTGTTGTTTTATTGCGACTACGAAACTGCGATAGGTGAAATATTGAGAAAGGACACAAAACGGCATGAACTAGCCAGGTAGTGCGTGTTGTACCGTTACAAGTGCGAAACTGCTATATTGTTATATTCTCGTTAAAGCGCATGCAAGCATCGTGAAACCTTAAAGAACGATGTCATTTAGCGAGATACAGCGTTCTGTAGTGTAATAAGTTGGTGAAAAACTGTGACGTCATGCAAATATTTTAAATGTGAACGAAACAGTATAATAGAGCGTTTTTAGATACAAGTGCGAATGTTAGGTTAGGTTAAGATATGAACCGTCGTAAAACCGCATTAAACAATGTCACTTAGTGAGATGCAGTGTTTTTCACCATTACAAGTCGGGAACTGCGATATCTAATGTGAAAGCACATGAAACCATCGTAGTGTTGTATAGAGCATTGTAAAGTAGCGAGTAAAACGTTTTCTAACGATAGAAGTGCGAAGGTTATGTTATGTTGAGTTATGTTAGTTTAAGCTAGGTAGCATCGTGAAACCACCAAAAAGGACGTCATCTAACGAGATAGTGTTTTTTTTTTGCGACTACGAAACTGCGATAGGTGAAATATTGTGAAAGGACACAAAACGGCATGAACTAGCCAGGTACTGCGTGTTGTACCGTTAAAAGTGCGAAACTGCTATATTGTGATATTCTCGTTAAAGCGCATGCAAGCATCGTGAAACCTTAAAGAACGATGTCATTTAGCGAGATACCGCGTTCTGTACTGTAATGAGTTGGTGAAAAACTGTGAGGTCATGCAAATATCGTAATTGTGAACGAAACAGTGTAATAGAGAGTTTTTAGATACAAGTGCGAATGTTAGGTTAGGTTAAGATATGAACCGCCGTAAAACCGCATTAAACAATGTCACTTAGTGAGATGCAGTGTTTTTCACCATTACAAGTCGGGAACTGCGATGTCAAATGTGAAAGCGCTTGAAACCGTCGTAATGTTGTAGAAAGCAATGTATAGTAGCGAGTAAAACGTTCTCTAACGATAGAAGTGCGAAGGTTATGTTAGTTTGAGTTATGTTAGTTTAAGCTGGGTAGCGTCGTGAAACCACCAAAAACAACGTCATCTAACGAGATAGTGTTGTTTTCTTCCGAGTACGAAACTGCGATAGGTGAAATGTTGTGAAAGCCCACAAAACGGCATGAACAAGCCACATATTGCGCGTTGTACCGTTACAAGTGCGAAACTGCTATGTTGTGATATTCTCGTTAAAGCGCATGCAAGCATCGTGAAATCTTAAAGAATGATGTCATTTAGCGAGATACAGCGTTCTGTACTGCAATAAGTTGGTGAAAAACTGTGACGTCATGCAATTATCTTAATTGTGAACGAAACAGTGTAATAGAGCGTTTTAAGATACAAATGCGAATGTTAGGTTAGGTTTAGATATGAACTGTCGTAAAACCGCATTAAACAATGTCACTTAGTGAGATGCAGTAATTTTCACCATTACAAGTCGGGAACTGCGATATCTAATGTGAAAACGCATGAAACCGTCGCAATGTTGTAGAGAGCATTGTAAAGTAGCGAGTAAAACGTTTTCTAACGATAGAAGTGCGAAGGTTATGTTATATTGAGTTATGTTAGTTTAAGCTAGGTAGCATCGTGAAGCCACCAAAAAGGACGTCATCTAACGAGATAGTGTTGTTTTTTTGCGACTACGAAACTGCGATAGGTGAAATATTGTGAAAGGACACAAAACGGCATGAACTAGCCAGGTACTGCGTGTTGTACCGTTAAAAGTGTGAAACTGCTATATTGTGATATTCTCGTTAAAGCGCATGCAAGCATCGTGAAACCTTAAAGAACGATGTCATTTAGCGAGATACTGCGTTCTGTACTGTAATGAGTTGGTGAAAAACTGTGAGGTCATGCAAATATCGCAATTGTGAACGAAACAGTGTAATAGAGCGTTTTTAGATACAAGTGCGAATGTTAGGTTAGGTTAAGATATGAACCGTCGTAAAACCGCAATAAACAATTTCACTTAGTGAGATGCAGTGTTTTTCACCATTACAAGTCGGGAACTGCGATATCTTATGTTAAATCGCATGAAACCGTCGTAATTTCGTAGAAAGCATTGTGAAGTAGCGAGTGAAACGTTTTCTAACGATAGAAGTGCGAAGATTATGTTAGGTTGAGTTAGTTTAGGCTAGGTAGCGTCGTGAAACCACCAAAAACGACGTCATCTAACGAGTTAGTGTTTTTTATTGCGACTACGAAACTGCGATAGGTGAAATATGGTGAAAGGACACAAAACGGCATGAACTAGCCAGGTAGTGCGTGTTGTACCGTTGCAAGTGCGAAACTGCTATATTGTGATATTCTCGTTAAAGCGCATGCAAGCATCGTGAAACCTTAAAGAACGATGTCATTTAGCGAGATACAGCGCTCTGTACTGTAATTAGTTGGTGAAAAACTGTGAGGCCATGCAAATATCGTAATTGTGAACGAAACAGTGTAATAGAGCGTTTTTAGATACAAGTGCGAATGTTAGTTTAGGTTAAGATATGAACCGTCGTAAAACCGCATTAAACAATGTCACTTAGTGAGATGCAGTATTTTTCACCACTACAAGACGGGAACTGCGATGTCTAATGTGAAAGCGCTTGAAACCGTCGTAATGTTGTAGAAAGCAATGTAAAGTAGCGAGTAAAACGTTTTCTAACGATAGAAGTGTGAAGGTTATGTTAGTTTGAGTTATGTTAGTTTAAGCTGGGTAGCGTCGTGAAACCACCAAAAACGACGTCATCTAACGAGATAGTGTTGTTTTCTTGCGATTACGAAACTGCGATAGGTGAAATGTTGTGAAAGCCCACAAAACGGCATGAACAAGCCACATACTGCGCGTTGTACCGTTACAAGTGCGAAACTGCTATGTTGTGATATTCTCGTTAAAGCGCATGCAAGCATCGTGAAACCTTAAAGAATGATGTCATTTAGCGAGATACAGCGTACTGTACTGCAATGAGTTGGTGAAAAACTGTGATGTCATGCAATTATCGTAATTGTGAACGAAACAGTGTAATAGAGCGTTTTGAGATACAAGTGCGAATGTTAGGTTAGGTTTAGATATGAACCGTCGTAAAACCGCATTAAACAATGTCACTTAGTGAGATGCAGTAATTTTCACCATTACAAGTCGGGAACTGCGATATCTAATGTGAAAACGCATGAAACCGTCGTAATGTTGTAGAGAGCATTGTAAAGTAGCGAGTAAAACGTTTTCTAACGATAGAAGTGCGAAGGTTATGTTAAGTTGAGTTATGTTAGTTTAAGCTAGGTAGCATCGTGAAACCACCAAAAAGGACGTCATCTAACGAGATAGTGTTGTTTTTTTGCGACTACGAAACTGCGATAGGTGAAATATTGTGAAAGGACACAAAACGGCATGAACTAGCCAGGTACTGCGTGTTGTACCGTTAAAAGTGCGAAACTGCTATATTGTGATATTCTCGTTAAAGCGCATGCAAGCATCGTGAAACCTTAAAGAACGATGTCATTTAGCGAGATACCGCGTTCTGTACTGTAATGAGTTGGTGAAAAACTGTGAGGTCATGCAAATATCGTAATTGTGAACGAAACAGTGTAATAGAGCGTTTTTAGATACAAGTGCGAATGTTAGGTTAGGTTAAGATATGAACCGTCGTAAAACCGCAATAAACAATGTCACTTAGTGAGATGCAGTGTTTTTCACCATTACAAGTCGGGAACTCCGATATCTTATGTTAAATCGCATGAAACCGTTGTAGTTTTGTAGAAAGCATTGTGAAGTAGCGAGTAAAACGTTTTCTAACGATAGAAGTGCGAAGATTATGTTAGGTTGAGTTAGTTTAGGCTAGGTAGCGTCGTGAAACCACCAAAAACGACGTCATCTAACGAGATAGTGTTGTTTTATTGCGACTACGAAACTGCGATAGGTGAAATATGGTGAAAGGACACAAAACGGCATGAACTAGCCAGGTAGTGCGTGTTGTACCGTTACAAGTGCGAAACTGCTATATTGTGATATTCTCGTTAAAGCGCATGCAAGCATCGTGAAACCTTAAAGAACGATGTCATTTAGCGAGATACAGCGTTCTGTACTGTAATAAGTTGGTGAAAAACTGTGAGGTCATGCAAATATCCTAAATGTGAACGAAACAGTATAATAGAGCGTTTTTAGATACAAGTGCGAATGTTAGGTTAGGTTAAGATATGAACCGTCGTAAAACCGCATTAAACAATGTCACTTAGTGAGATGCAGTAATTTTCACCATTACAAGTCGGGAACTGCGATATCTAATGTGAAAACGCATAAAACCGTCGTAATGTTGTAGAGAGTATTGTAAAGTAGCGAGTAAAACGTTTTCTAACGATAGAAATGCGAACGTTATGTTAGGTTGAGTTATGTTATTTAAGCTAGGTAGCGTCGTGAAACCACCAAAAAGGACGTCATCTAACGAGATAGTGTTGTTTTATTGCATGTACGAAACTACAATAGGTGAAATGTTGTGAAAGCACACAAAACGGCATGAACTAGCCAGGTACTGCGTGTTGTACCGTTAAAAGTGCGAAACTGCTATATTTTGATATTCTCGTTAAAGCGCATGCAAGCATCGTGAAACCTTAAACAACGATGTCATTTAGCGAGATACCGCATTCTGTACTGTAATGAGTTGGTGAAAAACTGTGAGGTCATGCAAATATCGAAATTGTGAACGAAACAGTGTAATAGAGCGTTTTTAAATACAAGTGCGAATGTTAGGTTAGGTTAAGATATGAACCGTCGTAAAACCGCAATAAACAATGTCACTTAGTGAGATGCAGTGTTTTTCACCATTACAAGTCGGGATCTGCGATGTCTAATGTGAAAGCGCTTGAAACCGTCGTAATGTTGTAGAAAGCAATGTAAAGTAGCGAGTAAAACGTTTTCTAACGATAGAAGTGTGAAGGTTATGTTAGTTTGAGTTATGTTAGTTTAAGCTGGGTAGCGTCGTGAAACCACCAAAAACGACGTCATCTAACGAGATAGTGTTGTTTTCTCGCGAGTACGAAACTGCGATAGGTGAAATGTTGTGAAAGCCCACAAAACGGCATGAACAAGCCACATACTGCGCGTTGTACCGTTACAAGTGCGAAACTGCTATGTTGTGATATTCTCGTTAAAGCGCATGCAAGCATCGTGAAACCTTAAAGAATGATGTCATTTAGCGAGATACAGCGTACTATACTGCAATGAGTTGGTGAAAAACTGTGACGTCATGCAATTATCGTAATTGTGAACGAAACAGTGTATTAGAGCGTTTTGAGATACAAGTGCGAATGTTAGGTTAGGTTTAGATATGAACCGTCGTAAAACCGCATTAAACAATGTCACTTAGTGAGATGCAGTAATTTTCACCATTACAAGTCGGGAACTGCGATATCTAATGTGAAAACGCATGAAACCGTCGTAATGTTGTAGAGAGCATTGTAAAGTAGCGAGTAAAACGTTTTCTAACGATAGAATTGCGAAGGTTATGTTATGTTGAGTTATGTTAGTTTAAGCTAGGTAGCATCGTGAAACCACCAAAAAGGACGTCATCTAAAGAGATAGTGTTGTTTTTTGCGACTACGAAACTGCGATAGGTGAAATATTGTGAAAGGACACAAAACGGCATGAACTAGCCAGGTACTGCGTGTTGTACCGTTAAAAGTGCGAAACTGCTATATTGTGATATTCTCGTTAAAGCGCATGCAAGCATCGTGAAACCTTAAAGAACGATGTCATTTAGCGAGATACCGCGTTCTGTACTGTAATGAGTTGGTGAAAAACTGTGAGGTCATGCAAATATCGTAATTGTGAACGAAACAGTGTAATAGAGCGTTTTTAGATAGAAGTGCGAACGTCAGGTTAGGTTAAGATATGAACCGTCGTAAAACCGCAATAAACAATGTCACTTAGTGAGATGCAGTGTTTTTCACCATTACAAGTCGGGAACTGCGATATCTTATGTTAAATCGCATGAAACCGTTGTAGTTTTGTAGAAAGCATTGTGAAGTAGCGAGTAAAACGTTTTCTAACGATAGAAGTGCGAACGTTATGTTAGGTTGAGTTATGTTATTTAAGCTAGGTAGCGTCGTGAAACCACCAAAAAGGACGTCATCTAACGAGATAGTGTTGTTTTATTGCATGTACGAAACTACAATAGGTGAAATGTTGTGAAAGCACACAAAACGGCATGAACTAGCCAGGTACTGCGTGTTGTACCGTTAAAAGTGCGAAACTGCTATATTTTGATATTCTCCTTAAAGCGCATGCAAGCATCGTGAAACCTTAAACAACGATGTCATTTAGCGAGATACCGCGTTCTGTACTGTAATGAGTTGGTGAAAAACTGTGAGGTCATGCAAATATCGTAATTGTGAACGAAACAGTGTAATAGAGCGTTTTTAGATACAAGTGCGAATGTTAGGTTAGGTTAAGATATGAACCGTCGTAAAACCGCAATAAACAATGTCACTTAGTGAGATGCAGTGTTTTTCACCATTACAAGTCGGGATCTGCGATGTCTAATGTGAAAGCGCTTGAAACCGTCGTAATGTTGTAGAAAGCAATGTAAAGTAGCGAGTAAAACGTTTTCTAACGATAGAAGTGCGAAGGTTATGTTAGTTTGAGTTATGTTAGTTTAAGCTGGGTAGCGTCGTGAAACCACCAAAAACGACGTCATCTAACGAGATAGTGTTGTTTTATTGCGAGTACGAAACTGCGATAGGTGAAATGTTGTGAAAGCCCACAAAACGGCATGAACAAGCCACATACTGCGCGTTGTACCGTTACAAGTGCGAAACTACTATGTTGTGATATTCTCGATAAAGCGCATGCAAGCATCGTGAAACCTTAAAGAATGATGTCATTTAGCGAGATACAGCATTCTGTACTGCAATAAGTTGGTGAAAAACTGTGACGTCATGCAATTATTGTAATTGTGAACGAAACAGTGTAATAGAGCGTTTTGAGATACAAGTGCGAATGTTAGGTTAGGTGTAGATATGGAACGTGGCAATATGAACCGTCGTAAAACCGCATTAAACAATGTCACTTAGTGAGATGCAGTATTTTCACCATTACAAGTCGGGAACTGCGATATCTAATGTGAAAACGCATGAAACCGTCGTAATGTTGTAGAGAGCATTGTCAAGTAGCGAGTAAAACGTTTTCTAACGATAGAAGTGCAAAGGTTATGTTATGTTGAGTTATGTTAGTTTAAGCTAGGTAGCATCGTGAAACCACCAAAAAGGACGTCATCTAACGAGATAGTGTTGTTTTTTTTTGCGACTACGATATCTTATGTTAAATCGCATGAAACCGTCGTAATTTTGTAGAAAGCATTGTAAAGTAGCGAGTAAAACGTTTTCTAACAATAGAAGTGCGAAGATTATGTTAGGCTGAGTTAGTATAGGCTAGGTAGCGTCGTGAAACCACCAAAAACGACGTCATCTAACGAGATAGTGTTGTTTTATTGCGACTACGAAACTGCGATAGGTGAAATATTGTGAAAGGACACAAAACGGCATGAACTAGCCAGGTAGTGCGTGTTGTACCGTTACAAGTGCGAAACTGCTATCTTGTGATATTCTCGTTAAAGCGCATGCAAGCATCGTGAAACCTTAAAGAACGATGTCATTTAGCGAGATACAGCGTTCTGTACTGTAATAAGTTGGTGAAAAACTGTGACGTCATGCAATTATCGTAATTGTGAACAAAACAGTGTAATAGAGCGTTTTCAGATACAAGTGCGAATGTTAGGTTAGGTTTAGATATGAACCGTCGTAAAACCGCATTAAACAATGTCACTTAGTGAGATGCAGTAATTTTCACCATTACAAGACGGGAACTGCGATATCTAATGTGAAAACGCATGAAACCGTCGTAATGTTGTAGAGAGCATTGTAAAGTAGCGAGTAAAACGTTTTCTAACGATAGAAGTGCGAAGGTTATGTTAGGTTGAGTTATGTTAATTTAAGCTAGGTAGCGTCGTGAAACCACCAAAAAGGACGTCATCTAACGAGATAGTGTTGTTTTATTGCATGTACAAAACTGCAATAGGTGAAATGTTGTGAAAGCACACAAAACGGCATGAACTGGCCAGGTACTGCGTGTTGTACCGTTAAAAGTGCGAAACTGCTATATTGTGATATTCTCGTTAAAGCGCATGCAAGCATTGTGAAACCTAAATGAACGATGTCATTTAGCGAGATACAGCATTCTGTACTGTAATGAGTTGATGAAAAACTGTGAGGTCACGCAAATATCGTAATTGTGAACGAAACAGTGTAATAGAGCGTTTTTAGATACAAGTGCGAATGTTAGGTTAGGTTTAGATATGAACCGTCGTAAAACCGCATTAAACAATGTCACTTAGTGAGATGCAGTAATTTTCACCATTACAAGACGGGAACTGCGATATCTAATGTGAAAACGCATGAAACCGTCGTAATGTTGTAGAGAGCATTGTAAAGTAGCGAGTAAAACGTTTTCTAACGATAGAAGTGCGAAGGTTATGTTAGGTTGAGTTATGTTAATTTAAGCTAGGTAGCGTCGTGAAACCACCAAAAAGGACGTCATCTAACGAGATAGTGTTGTTTTATTGCATGTACGAAACTACAATAGGTGAAATGTTGTGAAAGCACACAAAACGGCATGAACTAGCCAGGTACTGCGTGTTGTACCGTTAAAAGTGCGAAACTGCTATATTTTGATATTCTCCTTAAAGCGCATGCAAGCATCGTGAAACCTTAAACAACGATGTCATTTAGCGAGATACCGCGTTCTGTACTGTAATGAGTTGGTGAAAAACTGTGAGGTCATGCAAATATCGTAATTGTGAACGAAACAGTGTAATAGAGCGTTTTTAGATACAAGTGCGAATGTTAGGTTAGGTTAAGATATGAACCGTCGTAAAACCGCAATAAACAATGTCACTTAGTGAGATGCAGTGTTTTTCACCATTACAAGTCGGGATCTGCGATGTCTAATGTGAAAGCGCTTGAAACCGTCGTAATGTTGTAGAAAGCAATGTAAAGTAGCGAGTAAAACGTTTTCTAACGATAGAAGTGCGAAGGTTATGTTAGTTTGAGTTATGTTAGTTTAAGCTGGGTAGCGTCGTGAAACCACCAAAAACGACGTCATCTAACGAGATAGTGTTGTTTTATTGCGAGTACGAAACTGCGATAGGTGAAATGTTGTGAAAGCCCACAAAACGGCATGAACAAGCCACATACTGCGCGTTGTACCGTTACAAGTGCGAAACTACTATGTTGTGATATTCTCGATAAAGCGCATGCAAGCATCGTGAAACCTTAAAGAATGATGTCATTTAGCGAGATACAGCATTCTGTACTGCAATAAGTTGGTGAAAAACTGTGACGTCATGCAATTATTGTAATTGTGAACGAAACAGTGTAATAGAGCGTTTTGAGATACAAGTGCGAATGTTAGGTTAGGTGTAGATATGGAACGTGGCAATATGAACCGTCGTAAAACCGCATTAAACAATGTCACTTAGTGAGATGCAGTATTTTCACCATTACAAGTCGGGAACTGCGATATCTAATGTGAAAACGCATGAAACCGTCGTAATGTTGTAGAGAGCATTGTCAAGTAGCGAGTAAAACGTTTTCTAACGATAGAAGTGCAAAGGTTATGTTATGTTGAGTTATGTTAGTTTAAGCTAGGTAGCATCGTGAAACCACCAAAAAGGACGTCATCTAACGAGATAGTGTTGTTTTTTTTTGCGACTACGATATCTTATGTTAAATCGCATGAAACCGTCGTAATTTTGTAGAAAGCATTGTAAAGTAGCGAGTAAAACGTTTTCTAACAATAGAAGTGCGAAGATTATGTTAGGCTGAGTTAGTATAGGCTAGGTAGCGTCGTGAAACCACCAAAAACGACGTCATCTAACGAGATAGTGTTGTTTTATTGCGACTACGAAACTGCGATAGGTGAAATATTGTGAAAGGACACAAAACGGCATGAACTAGCCAGGTAGTGCGTGTTGTACCGTTACAAGTGCGAAACTGCTATCTTGTGATATTCTCGTTAAAGCGCATGCAAGCATCGTGAAACCTTAAAGAACGATGTCATTTAGCGAGATACAGCGTTCTGTACTGTAATAAGTTGGTGAAAAACTGTGACGTCATGCAATTATCGTAATTGTGAACAAAACAGTGTAATAGAGCGTTTTCAGATACAAGTGCGAATGTTAGGTTAGGTTTAGATATGAACCGTCGTAAAACCGCATTAAACAATGTCACTTAGTGAGATGCAGTAATTTTCACCATTACAAGACGGGAACTGCGATATCTAATGTGAAAACGCATGAAACCGTCGTAATGTTGTAGAGAGCATTGTAAAGTAGCGAGTAAAACGTTTTCTAACGATAGAAGTGCGAAGGTTATGTTAGGTTGAGTTATGTTAATTTAAGCTAGGTAGCGTCGTGAAACCACCAAAAAGGACGTCATCTAACGAGATAGTGTTGTTTTATTGCATGTACAAAACTGCAATAGGTGAAATGTTGTGAAAGCACACAAAACGGCATGAACTGGCCAGGTACTGCGTGTTGTACCGTTAAAAGCGCGAAACTGCTATATTGTGATATTCTCGTTAAAGCGCATGCAAGCATTGTGAAACCTAAATGAACGATGTCATTTAGCGAGATACAGCATTCTGTACTGTAATGAGTTGATGAAAAACTGTGAGGTCACGCAAATATCGTAATTGTGAACGAAACAGTGTAATAGAGCGTTTTTAGATACAAGTGCGAATGTTAGGTTAGGTTAAGATATGAACCGTCGTAAAACCGCAATAAACAATGTCACTTAGTGAGATGCAGTGTTTTTCACCATTACAAGTCGGGATGTGCGATGTCTTATGTGAAAGCGCTTGAAACCGTCGTAATGTTGTAGAAAGCAATGTAAAGTAGCGAGTAAAACGTTTTCTAACGATAGAAGTGTGAAGGTTATGTTAGTTTGAGTTATGTAAGTTTAAGCTGGGTAGCGTCGTGAAACCACCAAAAACGACGTCATCTAACGAGATAGTGTTGTTTTCTCGCGAGTACGAAACTGCGATAGGTGAAATGTTGTGAAAGCCCACAAAACGGCATGAACAAGCCACATACTGCGCGTTGTACCGTTACAAGTGCGAAACTGCTATGTTGTGATATTCTCGTTAAAGCGCATGCAAGCATCGTGAAACCTTAAAGAATGATGTCATTTAGCGAGATACAGCGTACTGTACTGCAATGAGTTGGTGAAAAACTGTGACGTCATGCAATTATCGTAATTGTGAACGAAACAGTGTAATAGAGCGTTTTGAGATACAAGTGCGAATGTTAGGTTAGGTTTAGATATGAATCGTCGTAAAACCGCATTAAACAATGTCACTTAGTGAGATGCAGTAATTTTCACCATTACAAGTCGGGAACTACGATATCTAATGTGAAAACGCATGAAACCGTCGTAATGTTGTAGAGAGCATTGTAAAGTAGCGAGTAAAACGTTTTCTAACGATAGAAGTGCGAAGGTTATGTTATGTTGAGTTATGTTAGTTTAAGCTAGGTAGCATCGTGAAACCACCAAAAAGGACGTCATCTAAAGAGATAGTGTTGTTTTTTTGCGACTACGAAACTGCGATAGGTGAAATATTGTGAAAGGACACAAAACGGCATGAACTAGCCAGGTACTGCGTGTTGTACCGTTAAAAGTGCGAAACTGCTATATTGTGATATTCTCGTTAAAGCGCATGCAAGCATCGTGAAACCTTAAAGAACGATGTCATTTAGCGAGATACCGCGTTCTGTACTGTAATGAGTTGGTGAAAAACTGTGAGGTCATGCAAATATCGTAATTGTGAACGAAACAGTGTAAAAGAGCGTTTTTAGATAGAAGTGCGAACGTTAGGTTAGGTTAAGATATGAACCGTCGTAAAACCGCAATAAACAATGTCACTTAGTGAGATGCAGTGTTTTTCACCATTACAAGTCGGGAACTGCGATATCTTATGTTAAATCGCATGAAACCGTTGTAGTTTTGTAGAAAGCATTGTGAAGTAGCGAGTAAAACGTTTTCTAACGATAGAAGTGCGAACGTTATGTTAGGTTGAGTTATGTTATTTAAGCTAGGTAGCGTCGTGAAACCACCAAAAAGGACGTCATCTAACGAGATAGTGTTGTTTTATTGCATGTACGAAACTACAATAGGTGAAATGTTGTGAAAGCACACAAAACGGCATGAACTAGCCAGGTACTGCGTGTTGTACCGTTAAAAGTGCGAAACTGCTATATTTTGATATTCTCGTTAAAGCGCATGCAAGCATCGTGAAGCCTTAAACAACGATGTCATTTAGCGAGATACCGCGTTCTGTACTGTAATGAGTTGGTGAAAAACTGTGAGGTCATGCAAATATCGTAATTGTGAACAAAACAGTGTAATAGAGCGTTTTTAGATACAAGTGCGAATGTTAGGTTAGGTTAAGATATGAACCGTCGTAAAACCGCAATAAACAATGTCACTTAGTGAGATGCAGTGTTTTTCACCATTACAAGTCGGGATCTGCGATGTCTAATGTGAAAGCGCTTGAAACCGTCGTAATGTTGTAGAAAGCAATGTAAAGTAGCGAGTAAAACGTTTTCTAACGATAGAAGTGCGAAGGTTATGTTAGTTTGAGTTATGTTAGTTTAAGCTGGGTAGCGTCGTGAAACCACCAAAAACGACGTCATCTAACGAGATAGTGTTGTTTTATTGCGAGTACGAAACTGCGATAGGTGAAATGTTGTGAAAGCCCACAAAACGACATGAACAAGCCACATACTGCGCGTTGTACCGTCACAAGTGCGAAACTACTATGTTGTGATATTCTCGATAAAGCGCATGCAAGCATCGTGAAACCTTAAAGAATGATGTCATTTAGCGAGATACAGCATTCTGTACTGCAATAAGTTGGTGAAAAACTGTGACGTCATGCAATTATCGTAATTGTGAACGAAACAGTGTAATAGAGCGTTTTGAGATACAAGTGCGAATGTTAGGTTAGGTGTAGATATGGAACGTGGCAATATGAACCGTCGTAAAACCGCATTAAACAATGTCACTTAGTGAGATGCAGTATTTTCACCATTACAAGTCGGGAACTGCGATATCTAATGTGAAAACGCATGAAACCGTCGTAATGTTGTAGAGAGCATTGTCAAGTAGCGAGTAAAACGTTTTCTAACGATAGAAGTGCAAAGGTTATGTTATGTTGAGTTATGTTAGTTTAAGCTAGGTAGCATCGTGAAACCACCAAAAAGGACGTCATCTAACGAGATAGTGTTGTTTTTTTTGCGACTACGATATCTTATGTTAAATCGCATGAAACCGTCGTAATTTTGTAGAAAGCATTGTAAAGTAGCGAGTAAAACGTTTTCTAACAATAGAAGTGCGAAGATTATGTTAGGCTGAGTTAGTATAGGCTAGGTAGCGTCGTGAAACCACCAAAAACGACGTCATCTAACGAGATAGTGTTGTTTTATTGCGACTACGAAACTGCGATAGGTGAAATATTGTGAAAGGACACAAAACGGCATGAACTAGCCAGGTAGTGCGTGTTGTACCGTTACAAGTGCGAAACTGCTATCTTGTGATATTCTCGTTAAAGCGCATGCAAGCATCGTGAAACCTTAAAGAACGATGTCATTTAGCGAGATACAGCGTTCTGTACTGTAATAAGTTGGTGAAAAACTGTGACGTCATGCAATTATCGTAATTGTGAACAAAACAGTGTAATAGAGCGTTTTCAGATACAAGTGCGAATGTTAGGTTAGGTTTAGATATGAACCGTCGTAAAACCGCATTAAACAATGTCACTTAGTGAGATGCAGTAATTTTCACCATTACAAGACGGGAACTGCGATAGCTAATGTGAAAACGCATGAAACCGTCGTAATGTTGTAGAGAGCATTGTAAAGTAGCGAGTAAAACGTTTTCTAACGATAGAAGTGCGAAGGTTATGTTAGGTTGAGTTATGTTAATTTAAGCTAGGTAGCGTCGTGAAACCACCAAAAAGGACGTCATCTAACGAGATAGTGTTGTTTTATTGCATGTACAAAACTGCAATAGGTGAAATGTTGTGAAAGCACACAAAACGGCATGAACTGGCCAGGTACTGCGTGTTGTACCGTTAAAAGTGCGAAACTGCTATATTGTGATATTCTCGTTAAAGCGCATGCAAGCATTGTGAAACCTAAATGAACGATGTCATTTAGCGAGATACAGCATTCTGTACTGTAATGAGTTGATGAAAAACTGTGAGGTCACGCAAATATCGTAATTGTGAACGAAACAGTGTAATAGAGCGTTTTTAGATACAAGTGCGAATGTTAGGTTAGGTTAAGATATGAACCGTCGTAAAACCGCAATAAACAATGTCACTTAGTGAGATGCAGTGTTTTTCACCATTACAAGTCGGGATGTGCGATGTCTTATGTGAAAGCGCTTGAAACCGTCGTAATGTTGTAGAAAGCAATGTAAAGAAGCGAGTAAAACGTTTTCTAACGATAGAAGTGTGAAGGTTATGTTAGTTTGAGTTATGTAAGTTTAAGCTGGGTAGCGTCGTGAAACCACCAAAAACGACGTCATCTAACGAAATAGTGTTGTTTTCTCGCGAGTACGAAACTGCGATAGGTGAAATGTTGTGAAAGCCCACAAAACGGCATGAACAAGCCACATACTGCGCGTTGTACCGTTACAAGTGCGAAACTGCTATGTTGTGATATTCTCGTTAAAGCGCATGCAAGCATCGTGAAACCTTAAAGAATGATGTCATTTAGCGAGATACAGCGTACTGTACTGCAATGAGTTGGTGAAAAACTGTGACGTCATGCAATTATCGTAATTGTGAACGAAACAGTGTAATAGAGCGTTTTGAGATACAAGTGCGAATGTTAGGTTAGGTTTAGATATGAATCGTCGTAAAACCGCATTAAACAATGTCACTTAGTGAGATGCAGTAATTTTCACCATTACAAGTCGGGAACTGCGATATCTAATGTGAAAACGCATGAAACCGTCGTAATGTTGTAGAGAGCATTGTAAAGTAGCGAGTAAAACGTTTTCTAACGATAGAAGTGCGAAGGTTATGTTATGTTGAGTTATGTTAGTTTAAGCTAGGTAGCATCGTGAAACCACCAAAAAGGACGTCATCTAACGAGATAGTGTTGTTTTTTGCGACTACGAAACTGCGATAGGTGAAATATTGTGAAAGGACACAAAACGGCATGAACTAGCCAGGTACTGCGTGTTGTACCGTTAAAAGTGCGAAACTGCTATATTGTGATATTCTCGTTAAAGCGCATGCAAGCATCATGAAACCTTAAAGAACGATGTCATTTAGCGAGATACCGCGTTCTGTACTGTAATGAGTTGGTGAAAAACTGTGAGGTCATGCAAATATCGTAATTGTGAACGAAACAGTGTAATAGAGCGTTTTTAGATACAAGTGCGAATGTTAGGTTAGGTTAAAATATGAACCGTCGTAAAACCGCAATAAACAATGTCACTTAGTGAGATGCAGTGTTTTTCACCATTACAAGTCGGGAACTGCGATATCTTATGTTAAATCGCATGAAACTGTTGTAGTTTTGTAGAAAGCATTGTGAAGTAGCGAGTAAAACGTTTTCTAACGATAGAAGTGCGAAGATTATGTTAGGTTGAGTTAGTTTAGGCTAGGTAGCGTCGTGAAACCACCAAAAACGACGTCATCTAACGAGATAGTGTTGTTTTATTGCGACTACGAAACTGCGATAGGTGAAATATGGTGAAAGGACACAAAACGGCATGAACTAGCCAGGTAGTGCGTGTAGTACCGTTACAAGTGCGAAACTGCTATATTGTGATATTCTCGTTAAAGCGCATGCAAGCATCGTGAAACCTTAAAGAACGATGTCATTTAGCGAGATACAGCGTTCTGTACTGTAATAAGTTGGTGAAAAACTGTGACGTCATGCAATTATCGTAATTGTGAACGAAACAGTGTAATAGAGCGTTTTGAGATACAAGTGCGAATGTTAGGTTAGGTGTAGATATGGAACGTGGCAATATGAACCGTCGTAAAACCGCATTAAACAATGTCACTTAGTGAGATGCAGTATTTTCACCATTACAAGTCGGGAACTGCGATATCTAATGTGAAAACGCATGAAACCGTCGTAATGTTGTAGAGAGCATTGTAAAGTAGCGAGTAAAACGTTTTCTAACGATAGAAGTGCAAAGGTTATGTTATGTTGAGTTATGTTAGTTTAAGCTAGGTAGCATCGTGAAACCACCAAAAAGGACGTCATCTAACGAGATAGTGTTGTTTTTTTTGCGACTACGATATCTTATGTTAAATCGCATGAAACCGTCGTAATTTTGTAGAAAGCATTGTAATGTAGCGAGTAAAACGTTTTCTAACGATAGAAGTGCGAAGATTATGTTAGGCTGAGTTAGTATAGGCTAGGTAGCGTCGTGAAACCACCAAAAACGACGTCATCTAACGAGATAGTGTTGTTTTATTGCGACTACGAAACTGCGATAGGTGAAATCTTGTGAAAGGACACAAAACGGCATGAACTAGCCAGGTAGTGCGTGTTGTACCGTTACAAATTCGAAACTGCTATCTTGTGATATTCTCGTTAAAGCGCATGCAAGCATCGTGAAACCTTAAAGAACGATGTCATTTAGCGAGATACAGCGTTCTGTACTGTAATAAGTTGGTGAAAAACTGTGACGTCATGCAATTATCGTAATTGTGAACAAAACAGTGTAATAGGGCGTTTTCAGATACAAGTGCGAATGTTAGGTTAGGTTTAGATATGAACCGTCGTAAAACCGCATTAAACAATGTCACTTAGTGAGATGCAGTAATTTTCACCATTACAAGACGGGAACTGCGATATCTAATGTGAAAACGCATGAAACCATCGTAATGTTGTAGAGAGCATTGTAAAGTAGCGAGTAAAACGTTTTCTAACGATAGAAGTGCGAAGGTTATGTTAGGTTGAGTTATGTTAATTTAAGCTAGGTAGCGTCGTGAAACCACCAAAAAGGACGTCATCTAACGAGATAGTGTTGTTTTATTGCATGTACAAAACTGCAATAGGTGAAATGTTGTGAAAGCACACAAAACGGCATGAACTGGCCAGGTACTGCGTGTTGTACCGTTAAAAGTGCGAAACTGCTATATTGTGATATTCTCGTTAAAGCGCATGCAAGCATTGTGAAACCTAAATGAACGATGTCATTTAGCGAGATACAGCATTCTGTACTGTAATGAGTTGATGAAAAACTGTGAGGTCATGCAAATATCGTAATTGTGAACAAAACAGTGTAATAGAGCGTTTTTAGATACAAGTGCGAATGTTAGGTTAGGTTAAGATATGAACCGTCGTAAAACCGCATTAAACAATGTCACTTAGTGAGATGCAGTGTTTTTCACCATTACAAGTCGGGAACTGCGATGTCTAATGTGAAAGCGCTTGAAACCGTCGTAATGTTGTAGAAAGCAATGTAAAGTAGCGAATAAAACGTTTTCTAACGATAGAAGTGCGAAGGTTATGTTAGTTTGAGTTATGTTAGTTTAAGCTGGGTAGCGTCGTGAAACCACAAAAAACGACGTCATCTAACGAGATAGTGTTGTTTTCTTGCGAGTACGAAACTGCGATAGGTGAAATGTTGTGAAAGCCCACAAAACGGCATGAACAAGCCACATACTGCGCGTTGCACCGTTACAAGTGCGAAACTGCTATGTTGTGATATTCTCGTTAAATCGCATGCAAGCATCGTGAAACCTTAAAGAATGATGTCATTTAGCGAGATACAGCGTTCTGTACTGCAATAAGTTGGTGAAAAACTGTGACGTCATGCAATTATCGTAATTGTGAACGAAACAGTGTAATAGAGCGTTTTGAGATACAAGTGCGAATGTTAGGTTAGGTGTAGATATGGAACGTGGCAATATGAACCGTCGTAAAACCGCATTAAACAATGTCACTTAGTGAGATGCAGTATTTTCACCATTACAAGTCGGGAACTGCGATATCTAATGTGAAAACGCATGAAACCGTCGTAATGTTGTAGAGAGCATTGTCAAGTAGCGAGTAAAACGTTTTCTAATGATAGAAGTGCGAAGGTTATGTTATGTTGAGTTATATTAGTTTAAGCTAGGTAGAATCGTGAAACCACCAAAAAGGACGTCATCTAACGAGATACTGTTGTTTTTTTGCGAACACTAAACTGCGATAGGTGAAATATTGTGAAAGGACACAAAACGGCATGAACTAGCCAGGTACTGCGTGTTGTACCGTTAAAAGTGCGAAACTGCTATATTGTGATATTCTCGTTAAAGCGCATGCAAGCATCGTAAAACCTTAAAGAACGACGTCATTTAGCGAGATACCGCGTTCTGTACTGTAATGAGTTGGTGAAAAACTGTGAGGTCATGCAAATATCGTAATTGTGAACGAAACTGTGTAATAGAGCGTTTTTAGATACAAGTGCGAATGTTAGGTTAGGTTAAGATATGAGCCGTCGTAAAACCGCAATAAACAATGTCACTTAGTGAGATGCAGTGTTTTTCACCATTACAAGTCGGGAACTGCGATATCTTATGATAAATCGCATGAAACCGTCGTAATTTTGTAGAAAGCATTGTAAAGTAGCGAGTAAAACGTTTTCTAACGATAGAAGTGCGAAGATTATGTTAGGTTGAGTTAGTTTAGGCTAGGTAGCGTCGTGAAACCACCAAAAACGACGTCATCTAACGAGATAGTGTTGTTTTATTGCGACTACGAAACTGCGATAGGTGGAATATTGTGAAAGGACACAAAACGGCATTAACTAGCCAGGTAGTGCGTGTTGTACCGTTAAAAGTGCGAAACTGCTATATTGTGTTATTCTCAATAAAGCGCATGCAAGCATCGTGAAACCTTAAAGAACGATGTCATTTAGCGAGAGACCGCGTTCTGTACTGTAATGAGTTGGTGAAAAACTGTGAGGTCATGCAAATATCGTAATTGTGAACGAAACAGTGTAATAGAGCGTTTTTAGATAAAAGTGCGAATGTTAGGTTAGGTTAAGATATGAACCGTCGTAAAACCGCATTAAACAATGTCACTTAGTGAGATGCAGTGTTTTTCACCATTACAAGTCGGGAACTGCGATGTCTAATGTGAAAGCGCTTGAAACCGTCGTAATGTTGTAGAAAGCAATGTAAAGTAGCGAGTAAAACGTTTTTTAACGATAGAAGTGCGAAGGTTATGTTATGTTGAGTTATGTTAATTTAAGCTAGGTAGCGTCGTGAAACCACCAAAAAGGACGTCATCTAACGAGATAGTGTTGTTTTATTGCATGTACGAAACTGCAATAGGTGAAATGTTATGAAAGCACACAAAACGGCATGAACAAGCCAGATACTGCGTGTTGTACCGTTACAAGTGCGAAACTGCTATATTGTGATATTCTCGTTAAAGCGCATGCAAGCATCGTGAAACCTAAAAGAACGATGTCATTTAGCGAGATACAGCATTCTGTACTGTAATAAGTTGGTGAAAAACTCTGAGGTCATGCAAATATCGTAATTGTGAACAAAACAGTGTAATAGAGCGTTTTTAGATACAAGTGCGAATGTTATGTTAGGTTAAGATATGAACCGTCATAAAACCGCATTTCAAAATGTCACTTAGTGAGATGCCGCGTTCTTAACCATTACAAGTCGGGAACTGCGATATGTAATGTGAAAGCGCTTGCAACTGTCGTAATGTTGTAGAAAGCAATGTAAAGTAGCGAGTAAAACGTTTTCTAACGATAGAAGTGCGCAGGTTATGTTAGTTTGAGTTATGTTACTTTAAGCTGGGTAGCGTCGTGAAACCACCAAAAACGACGTCAGCTAACGAGATAGTGTTGTTTTATTGCGGGTACGAAACTGCGATAGGTGAAATGTTGTGAAAGCACACAAAACGGCATGAACAAGCCAAATACTGCGTGCTGTACTGTTACAAGTGCGAAACTGCTATGTTGTGATATTCTCGTTAAAGCGCATGCAAGCATCGTGAAACCTTTAAGAATGATGTCATTTAGCGAGATACAGCGTTCTGTACTGTAATAGGTTGGTGAAAAACTGTGAGGTCATGCAATTATCGTAATTGTGAACAAAACAGTGTAATAGAGCGTTTTCAGATACAAGTGCGAATGTTAGGTTAGGTTTAGATATGAACCGTCGTAAAACCGCATTAAACAATGTCACTTAGTGAGATGCAGTAATTTTCACCATTACAAGACGGGAACTGCGATATCTAATGTGAAAACGCATGAAACCATCGTAATGTTGTAGAGAGCATTGTAAAGTAGCGAGTAAAACGTTTTCTAACGATAGAAGTGCGAAGGTTATGTTAGGTTGAGTTATGTTAATTTAAGCTAGGTAGCGTCGTGAAACCACCAAAAAGGACGTCATCTAACGAGATAGTGTTGTTTTATTGCATGTACAAAACTGCAATAGGTGAAATGTTGTGAAAGCACACAAAACGGCATGAACTGGCCAGGTACTGCGTGTTGTACCGTTAAAAGTGCGAAACTGCTATATTGTGATATTCTCGTTAAAGCGCATGCAAGCATTGTGAAACCTAAATGAACGATGTCATTTAGCGAGATACAGCATTCTGTACTGTAATGAGTTGATGAAAAACTGTGAGGTCATGCAAATATCGTAATTGTGAACGAAACAGTGTAATAGAGCGTTTTTAGATACAAGTGCGAATGTTAGGTTAGGTTAAGATATGAACCGTCGTAAAACCGCATTAAACAATGTCACTTAGTGAGATGCAGTGTTTTTCACCATTACAAGTCGGGAACTGCGATGTCTAATGTGAAAGCGCTTGAAACCGTCGTAATGTTGTAGAAAGCAATGTAAAGTAGCGAATAAAACGTTTTCTAACGATAGAAGTGCGAAGGTTATGTTAGTTTGAGTTATGTTAGTTTAAGCTGGGTAGCGTCGTGAAACCACAAAAAACGACGTCATCTAACGAGATAGTGTTGTTTTCTTGCGAGTGCGAAACTGCGATAGGTGAAATGTTGTGAAAGCCCACAAAACGGCATGAACAAGCCACATACTGCGCGTTGCACCGTTACAAGTGCGAAACTGCTATGTTGTGATATTCTCGTTAAATCGCATGCAAGCATCGTGAAACCTTAAAGAATGATGTCATTTAGCGAGATACAGCGTTCTGTACTGCAATAAGTTGGTGAAAAACTGTGACGTCATGCAATTATCGTAATTGTGAACAAAACAGTGTAATAGAGCGTTTTGAGATACAAGTGCGAATGTTAGGTTAGGTTTAGATATGAACCGTCGTAAAACCGCATTAAACAATGTCACTTAGTGAGATGCAGTAATTTTCACCATTACAAGTCGGGAACTGCGATATCTAATGTGAAAACGCATGTAACCGTCGTAATGTTGTAGAGAGCATTGTAAAGTAGCGAGTAAAACGTTTTCTAATGATAGAAGTGCGAAGGTTATGTTATGTTGAGTTATATTAGTTTAAGCTAGGTAGCATCGTGAAACCACCAAAAAGGACGTCATTTAACGAGATACTGTTGTTTTTTTGCGAACACTAAACTGCGATAGGTGAAATATTGTGAAAGGACACAAAACGGCATGAACTAGCCAGGTACTGCGTGTTGTACCGTTAAAAGTGCGAAACTGCTATATTGTGATATTCTCGTTAAAGCGCATGCAAGCATCGTGAAACCTTAAAGAACGACGTCATTTAGCGAGATACCGCGTTCTGTACTGTAATGAGTTGGTGAAAAACTGTGAGGTCATGCAAATATCGTAATTGTGAACGAAACTGTGTAATAGAGCGTTTTTAGATACAAGTGCGAATGTTAGGTTAGGTTAAGATATGAGCCGTCGTAAAACCGCAATAAACAATGTCACTTAGTGAGATGCAGTGTTTTTCACTATTACAAGTCGGGAACTGCGATATCTTATGTTAAATCGCATGAAACCGTCGTAATTTTGTAGAAAGCATTGTAAAGTAGCGAGTAAAACGTTTTCTAACGATAGAAGTGCGAAGATTATGTTAGGTTGAGTTAGTTTAGGCTAGGTAGCGTCGTGAAACCACCAAAAACGACGTCATCTAACGAGATAGTGTTGTTTTATTGCGACTACGAAACTGCGATAGGTGGAATATTGTGAAAGGACACAAAACGGCATTAACTAGCCAGGTAGTGCGTGTTGTACCGTTAAAAGTGCGAAACTGCTATATTGTGATATTCTCAATAAAGCGCATGCAAGCATCGTGAAACCTTAAAGAACGATGTCATTTAGCGAGAGACCGCGTTCTGTACTGTAATGAGTTGGTGAAAAACTGTGAGGTCATGCAAATATCGTAATTGTGAACGAAACAGTGTAATAGAGCGTTTTTAGATACAAGTGCGAATGTTAGGTTAGGTTAGGATATGAACCGTCGTAAAACCGCATTAAACAATGTCACTTAGTGAGATGCAGTGTTTTTCACCATTACAAGTCGGGAACTGCGATGTCTAATGTGAAAGCGCTTGAAACCGTCGTAATGTTGTAGAAAGCAATGTAAAGTAGCGAGTAAAACGTTTTTTAACGATAGAAGTGCGAAGGTTATGTTATGTTGAGTTATGTTAATTTAAGCTAGGTAGCGTCGTGAAACCACCAAAAAGGACGTCATCTAACGAGATAGTGTTGTTTTATTGCATGTACGAAACTGCAATAGGTGAAATGTTATGAAAGCACACAAAACGGCATGAACAAGCCAGATACTGCGTGTTGTACCGTTACAAGTGCGAAACTGCTATATTGTGATATTCTCGTTAAAGCGCATGCAAGCATCGTGAAACCTAAAAGAACGATGTCATTTAGCGAGATACAGCATTCTGTACTGTAATAAGTTGGTGAAAAACTCTGAGGTCATGCAAATATCGTAATTGTGAACAAAACAGTGTAATAGAGCGTTTTTAGATACAAGTGCGAATGTTATGTTAGGTTAAGATATGAACCGTCATAAAACCGCATTTCAAAATGTCACTTAGTGAGATGCCGCGTTCTTAACCATTACAAGTCGGGAACTGCGATATGTAATGTGAAAGCGCTTGTCACTTAGTGAGATGCCGCGTTCTTAACCATTACAAGTCGGGAACTGCGATATGTAATGTGAAAGCGCTTGCAACTGTCGTAATGTTGTAGAAAGCAATGTAAAGTAGCGAGTAAAACGTTTTCTAACGATAGAAGTGAGCAGGTTATGTTAGTTTGAGTTATGTTACTTTAAGCTGGGTAGCGTCGTGAAACCACCAAAAACGACGTCAGCTAACGAGATAGTGTTGTTTTATTGCGGGTACGAAACTGCGATAGGTGAAATGTTGTGAAAGCACACAAAACGGCATGAACAAGCCAAATACTGCGTGCTGTACTGTTACAAGTGCGAAACTGCTATGTTGTGATATTCTCGTTAAAGCGCATGCAAGCATCGTGAAACCTTTAAGAATGATGTCATTTAGCGAGATACAGCGTTCTGTACTGTAATAGGTTGGTGAAAAACTGTGAGGTCATGCAAATATCGTAATTGTGAACGAAACAGTGTAATAGAGCGTTTTGAGATACAAGTGCGAATGTTAGGTTAGGTTAAGATATGAACCGTCATAAAACCGCATTAAACAATGTCACTTAGTGAGATGCAGTGTTTTTCACAATAACAAGTCGGGAACTGCGATATCTAATGTGAAAGCGCATGAAACCGTCGTAATGTTGTAGAGAGCATATTAAAGTAGCGAGTAAAACGTTTTCTAACGATAGAAGTGCGAAGGTTATGTTAGGTTGAGTTATGTTAGTTTAGGCTAGGTAGCGTCGTGAAACCACCAAAAAGGACGTCATCTAACGAGATAGTGTTGTTTCATTGCATGTACGAAAGTGCAATAGGTGAAATGTTGTGAAAGCACACAAAACGGCATGAACAAGCCAGATACTGCGTGTTGTACCGTTACAAGTGCGAAACTGCTGTATTGTGATATTCTCGTTAAAGCGCATGCAAGCATCGTGAAACCTTAAAGAACGAAGTCATTTAGCGAGATACAGCGTTCTGTACTGCAACCGTTGTAAACAGCATTAAACAATGTCACTTAGTGAGATGCAGTGTTTTTCACTATTACAAGTCGACAACTGCGATATCTAATGTGAAAGCGCATGAAACCGTCGTAATGTTGTAGAGAGCATTGTAAAGTAGCGAGTAAAACGTTTTCTAACGATAGAAGTGCGAAGGCTATGTTAGGTTGAGTTATGTTAATTTAAGCTAGGTAGCGTCTTGATACCACCAAAAAGGACGTCATCTAACGAGATAGTGTTGTTTTATTGCATGTACGAAACTTAAATAGGTGAAATGTTTTGAAAGCACACAAAACGGCATGAACAAGCCAGATACTGCGTGTTGTACCGTTACAAGTGCGAAACTGCTGTATTGTGATATTCTCGTTAAAGCGCATGCAAGCATCGTGAAACCTTAAAGAACGATGTCAATTAGCGAGATACAGCGTTCTGTACTGTAACAAGTTGGTGAAAAACTGTGAGGTCATGCAAATATCCTAAATGTGAACGAAACAGTGTAATAGAGCGTTTTCAGATACAAGTGCGAATGTTAGGTTCGGTTAAGGTATGAACCATCGTAAAACCGCAATAAACAATGTCACTTAGTGAGATGCAGTGTTTTTCACCATTACAAGTCGGGAACTGCGATGTCTAATGTGAAAGCGCTTGAAACCGTCGTAATGTTGTAGAAAGCAATGTAAAGTAGCGAATAAAACGTTTTCTAACGATAGAAGTGCGAAGGTTATGTTAGTTTGAGTTATGTTAATTTAAGCTAGGTAGCGTCGTGAAACCACCAAAAAGGACGTCATCTAACGAGATAGTGTTGTTTTATTGCATGTACGAAACTGCAATAGGTGAAATGTTATGAAAGCACACAAAACGGCATGAACAAGCCAGATACTGCGTGTTGTACCGTTACAAGTGCGAAACTGCTATATTGTGATATTCTAGTTAAAGCGCATGCAAGCATTCTGAAACCTAAAAGAACGATGTCATTTAGCGAGATACCGCATTCTGTACTGTAATAAGCTGGTGAAAAACTCTGAGGTCATGCAAATATCGTAATTGTGAACGAAACAGTGTCATAGAGCGTTTTTAGATACAAGTGCGAAAAATAGGTTAGGTTAAGATATGAACCGTCGTAAAACCGCATTAAACAATGTGACTTAGTGAGATGCAGTGTTCTTCACCATTACAAGTCGGGAACTGCGATATGTATTGTGAAAGCACTTGCAACCGTCGTAATGTTGTAGAAAGCAATGTAAAGTAGCGAGTAAAACGTTTTCTAACGATAGAAGTGCGAAGGTTATGTTAGGTTGAGTTATGTTAATTTAAGCTAGGTAGCGTCGTGAAACCACCAAAAAGGACGTCATCTAACGAGATAGTGTTGTTTTATTGCATGTACAAAACTGCAATAGGTGAAATGTTGTGAAAACACACAAAACGGCATGAACAAGCCAAATACTGCGTGTTGTACCGTTACAAGTGCGAAACTGCTATATTGTGATATTCTCGTTAAAGCGCATGCAAGCATCGTGAAACCTAAAAGAACGATGTCATTTAGCGAGATACAGCATTCTGTACTGTAATAAGTTGGTGAAAAACTCTGAGTTCATGCAAATATCGTAATTGTGAACAAAACAGTGTAATAGAGCGTTTTTAGATACAAGTGCGAATGTTATGTTAGGTTAAGATATGAACCGTCATAAAACCGCATTTCAAAATGTCACTTAGTGAGATGCCGCGTTCTTAACCTTTTACAAGTCGGGAACTGCGATAGGTAATGTGAAAGCGCTTGTCACTTAGTGAGATGCCGCGTTCTTAACCATTACAAGTCGGGAACTGCGATATGTAATGTGAAAGCGCTTGCAACTGTCGTAATGTTGTAGAAAGCAATGTAAAATAGCGAGTAAAACGTTTTCTAACGATAGAAGTGCGCAGGTTATGTTAGTTTGAGTTATGTTACTTTAAGCTGGGTAGCGTCGTGAAACCACCAAAAACGACGTCAGCTAACGAGATAGTGTTGTTTTATTGCGGGTACGAAACTGCGATAGGTGAAATGTTGTGAAAGCACACAAAACGGCATGAACAAGCCAAATACTGCGTGTTGTACTGTTACAAGTGCGAAACTGCTATGTTGTGGTATTCTCGTTAAAGCGCATGCAAGCATCGTGAAACCTTTAAGAATGATGTCATTTAGCGAGATACAGCGTTCTGTACTGTAATAGGTTGGTGAAAAACTGTGAGGTCATGCAAATATCGTAATTGTGAACGAAACAGTGTAACAGAGCGTTTTGAGATACAAGTGCGAATGTTAGGTTAGGTTAAGATATGAACCGTCATAAAACCGCATTAAACAATGTCACTTAGTGAGATGCAGTGTTTTTCACAATAACAAGTCGGGAACTGCGATATCTAATGTGAAAGCGCATGAAACCGTCGTAATGTTGTAGAGAGCATTGTAAAGTAGCGAGTAAAACGTTTTCTAACGATAGAAGTGCGAAGGCTATGTTAGGTTGAGTTATGTTAATTTAAGCTAGGTAGCGTCTTGATACCACCAAAAAGGACGTCATCTAACGAGATAGTGTTGTTTTATTGCATGTACGAAACTGCAATAGGTGAAATGTTTTGAAAGCACACAAAACGGCATGAACAAGCCAGATACTGCGTGTTGTACCGTTACAAGTGCGAAACTGCTGTATTGTGATATTTTCGTTAAAGCGCATGCAAGCATCGTGAAACCTTAAAGAACGATGTCAATTAGCGAGATACAGCGTTCTGTACTGTAACAAGTTGGTGAAAAACTGTGACGTCATGCAATTATCGTAAATGTGAACGAAACAGTGTAATAGAGCGTTTTGAGATACAAGTGCGAATGTTAGGTTAGGTGTAGATATGGAACGTGGCAATATGAACCGTCGTAAAACCGCATTAAACAATGTCACTTAGTGAGATGCAGTATTTTCACCATTACAAGTCGGGAACTGCGATATCTAATGTGAAAACGTATGAAACCGTCGTAATGTTGTAGAGAGCATTGTAAAGTAGCGAGTAAAACGTTTTCTAACGATAGAAGTGCAAAGGTTATGTTATGTTGAGTTATGTTAGTTTAAGCTAGGTAGCATCGTGAAACCACCAAAAAGGACGTCATCTAACGAGATAGTGTTGTTTTTTTTTGCGACTACGATATCTTATGTTAAATCGCATGAAACCGTCGTAATATTGTAGAAAGCATTGTAAAGTAGCGAGTAAAACGTTTTCTAACGACAGAAGTGCGAAGATTATGTTAGGCTGAGTTAGTATAGGCTAGGTAGCGTCGTGAAACCACCAAAAACGACGTCTTCTAACGAGATAGTGTTGTTTTATTGCGACTACGAAACTGCGATAGGTGAAATATTGTGAAAGGACACAAAACGGCATGAACTAGCCAGGTAGTGCGTGTTGTACCGTTACAAGTGCGAAACTGCTATCTTGTGATATTCTCGTTAAAGCGCATGCAAGCATCGTGAAACCTTAAAGAACGATGTCATTTAGCGAGATACAGCGTTCTGTACTGTAATAAGTTGGTGAAAAACTGTGACGTCATGCAATTATCGTAATTGTGAACAAAACAGTGTAATAGAGCGTTTTCAGATACAAGTGCGAATGTTAGGTTAGGTTTAGATATGAACCGTCGTAAAACCGCATTAAACAATGTCACTTAGTGAGATGCAGTGTTTTTCACCATTACAAGTCGGGAACTGCGACGTCTAATGTGAAAGCGCTTGAAACCGTCGTAATGTTGTAGAAAGCAATGTAAAGTAGCGAATAAAACGTTTTCTAACGATAGAAGTGCGAAGGTTATGTTAGTTTGAGTTATGTTAGTTTAAGCTGGGTAGCGTCGTGAAACCACCAAAAACGACGTCATCTAACGAGATAGTGTTGTTTTCTTGCGAGTACGAAACTGCGATAGGTGAAATGTTGTGAAAGCACACAAAACGGCATGAACTAGCCAGGTACTGCATGTTGTACCGTTAAAAGTGCGAAACTGCTATATTGTGATATTCTCGTTAAAGCGCATGCAAGCATCGTGAAACCTTAAAGAACGATGTCATTTAGCGAGAGACCGCGTTCTGTACTGTAATGAGTTGGTGAAAAACTGTGAGGTCATGCAAATATCGTATATGTGAACGAAACAGTGTAATAGAGCGTTTTTAGATACAAGTGCGAATGTTAGGTTAGGTTAAGATATGAACCGTCGTAAAACCGCATTAAACAATGTCACTTAGTGAGATGCAGTGTTTTTCACCATTACAAGTCGGGAACTGCGATGTCTAATGTGAAAGCGCTTGAAACCGTCGTAATGTTGTAGAAAGCAATGTAAAGTAGCGAATAAAACGTTTTCTAACGATAGAAGTGCGAAGGTTATGTTAGTTTGAGTTATGTTAGTTTAAGCTGGGTAGCGTCGTGAAACCACCAAAACGACGTCATCTAACGAGATAGTGTTGTTTTCTTGCGAGTACGAAACTGCGATAGGTGAAATGTTGTGAAAGCCCACAAAACGGCATGAACAAGCCACATACTGCGCGTTGTACCGTCGCAAGTGCGAAACTGCTATGTTGTGATATTCTCGTTAAATCGCATGCAAGCATCGTGAAACCTTAAAGAATGATGTCATTTAGTGAGATACAGCGTTCTGTACTGCAATAAGTTGGTGAAAAACTGTGACGTCATGCAATTATCGTAATTGTGAACAAAACAGTGTAATAGAGCGTTTTGAGATAAAAGTGCGAATGTTAGGTTAGGTTTAGATATGAACCGTCGTAAAACCGCATTAAACAATGTCACTTAGTGAGATGCAGTAATTTTCACCATTACAAGTCGGGAACTGCAATATCTAATGTGAAAACGCATGTAACCGTCGTAATGTTGTAGAGAGCATTGTAAAGTAGCGAGTAAAACGTTTTCTAATGATAGAAGTGCGAAGGTTATGTTATGTTGAGTTATATTAGTTTAAGCTAGGTAGCATCGTGAAACCACCAAAAAGGACGTCATCTAACGAGATACTGTTGTTTTTTTGCGACTACTAAACTGCGATAGGTGAAATATTGTGAAAGGACACAAAACGGCATGAACTAGCCAGGTACTGCGTGTTGTACCGTTAAAAGTGCGAAACTGCTATATTGTGATATTCTCGTTAAAGCGCATGCAAGCATCGTGAAACCTTAAAGAACGACGTCATTTAGCGAGATACCGCGTTCTGTACTGTAATGAGTTGGTGAAAAACTGCGAGGTCATGCAAATATCGTAATTGTGAACGAAACTGTGTAATAGAGCGTTTTTAGATACAAGTGCGAATGTTAGGTTAGGTTAAGATATGAGCCGTCGTAAAACCGCAATAAACAATGTCACTTAGTGAGATGCAGTGTTTTTCACCATTACAAGTCGGGAACTGCGATATCTTATGTTAAATCGCATGAAACCGTCGTAATTTTGTAGAAAGCATTGTAAAGTAGCCAGTAAAACGTTTTCTAACGATAGAAGTGCGAAGATTATGTTAGGTTGAGTTAGTTTAGGCTAGGTAGCGTCGTGAAACCACCAAAAACGACGTCATCTAACGAGATAGTGTTGTTTTATTGCGACTACGAAACTGCGATAGGTGGAATATTGTGAAAGGACACAAAACGGCATTAACTAGCCAGGTAGTGCGTGTTGTACCGTTAAAAGTGCGAAACTGCTATATTGTGATATTCTCGGTAAAGCGCATGCAAGCATCGTGAAACCTCAAAGAACGATGTCATTTAGCGAGAGACCGCGTTCTGTACTGTAATGAGTTGGTGAAAAACTGTGAGGTCATGCAAATATCGTAATTGTGAGCGAAACAGTGTAATAGAGCGTTTTTAGATACAAGTGCGAATGTTAGGTTAGGTTAGGATATGAACCGTCGTAAAACCGCATTAAACAATGTCACTTAGTGAGATGCAGTGTTTTTCACCATTACAAGTCGGGAACTGCGATGTCTAATGTGAAAGCGCTTGAAACCGTCGTAATGTTGTAGAAAGCAATGTAAAGTAGCGAGTAGAACGTTTTCTAACGATAGAAGTGCGAAGGTTATGTTAGGTTGAGTTATGTTAATTTAAGCTAGGTAGCGTCGCGAAACCACCAAAAAGGACGTCATCTAACGAGATAGTGTTGTTTTATTGCATGTACGAAACTGCAATAGGTGAAATGTTATGAAAGCACACAAAACGGCATGAACAACCCAGATACTGCGTGTTGTACCGTTACAAGTGCGAAACTGCTATATTGTGATATTCTAGTTAAAGCGCATGCAAGCATTGTGAAACCTAAAAGAACGATGTCATTTAGCGAGATACCGCATTCTGTACTGTAATAAGCTGGTGAAAAACTCTGAGGTCATGCAAATATCGTAATTGTGAACGAAACAGTGTAATAGAGCGTTTTTAGATACAAGTGCGAATGTTAGGTTAGGTTAAGATATGAACCGTCATAAAACCGCATTAAACAATGTGACTTAGTGAGATGCAGTGTTCTTCACCATTACAAGTCGGGAACTGCGATATGTATTGTGAAAGCGCTTGCAACCGTCGTAATGTTGTAGAAAGCAATGTAAAGTAGCGAGTAAAACGTTTTCTAACGATAGAAGTGCGAAGGTTATGTTAGGTTGAGTTATGTTAATTTAAGCTAGGTAGCGTCGTGAAACCACCAAAAACGACGTCATCTAACGAGATAGTGTTGTTTTATTGCATGTACGAAACTGCAATAGGTGAAATGTTGTGAAAGCACACAAAACGGCATGAACAAGCCAAATACTGCGTGTTGTACCGTTACAAGTGCGAAACTGCTGTATTGTGATATTCTCGTTAAAGCGCATGCAAGCATCGTGAAACCTTAAAGAACGATGTCAATTAGCGAGATACAGCGTTCTGTACTGTAACAAGTTGGTGAAAAACTGTGAGGTCATGCAAATATCCTAAATGTGAACGAAACAGTGTAATAGAGCGTTTTCAGATACAAGTGCGAATGTTAGGTTCGGTTAAGGTATGAACCGTCATAAAACCGCATTTCAAAATGTCACTTAGTGAGATGCCGCGTTCTTAACCATTACAAGTCGGGAACTGCGATATGTAATGTGAAAGCGCTTGTCACTTAGTGAGATGCCGCGTTCTTAACCATTACAAGTCGGGAACTGCGATATGTAATGTGAAAGCGCTTGCAACTGTCGTAATGTTGTAGAAAGCAATGTAAAGTAGCGAGTAAAACGTTTTCTAACGATAGAAGGGCGCAGGTTATGTTAGTTTGAGTTATGTTACTTTAAGCTGGGTAGCGTCGTGAAACCACCAAAAAGGACGTCAGCTAACGAGATAGTGTTGTTTTATTGCGGGTACGAAGCTGCGATAGGTGAAATGTTGTGCAAGCACACAAAACGGCATGAACAAGCCAAATACTGCGTGTTGTACTGTTACAAGTGCGAAACTGCTATGTTGTGATATTCTCGTTAAAGCGCATGCAAGCATCGTGAAACCTTTAAGAATGATGTCATTTAGCGAGATACAGCGTTCTGTACTGTAATAGGTTGGTGAAAAACTGTGAGGTCATGCAAATATCGTAATTGTGAACGAAACAGTGTAATAGAGCGTTTTGAGATACAAGAGCGAATGTTAGGTTAGGTTAAGATATGAACCGTCATAAAACCGCATTAAACAATGTCACTTAGTGAGATGCAGTGTTTTTCACAATAACAAGTCGGGAACTGCGATATCTAATGTGAAAGCGCATGAAACCGTCGTAATGTTGTAGAGAGCATTGTAAAGTAGCGAGTAAAACGTTTTCTAACGATAGGAGTGCGAAGGTTATGTTAGGTTGAGTTATGTTAGTTTAGGCTAGGTAGCGTCGTGAAACCACCAAAAAGGACGTCATCTAACGAGATAGTGTTGTTTCATTGCATGTACGAAAGTGCAATAGGTGAAATGTTGTGAAAGCACACAAAATGGCATGAACAAGCCAGATTCTGCGTGTTGTACCGTTACAAGTGGAAACTGCTATATTGTGATATTCTAGTTAAAGCGCATGCAAGCATCGTGAAACCTAAACGAACGATGTCATTTAGCGAGATACAGCATTCTGTACTGTATTAAGTTGGTGAAAAACTCTGAGGTCATGCAAATAATGTAATTGTGAACGAAACATTGTAATAGAGCGTTTTTAGATACAAGTGCGAATGTTAGGTTATGTTAAGATATGAACCGTCGTAAAACCGCATTAAACAATGTCACTTAGTGAGATGCAGTGTTCTTCACCAATACAAGTCGGGAACTGCGATATGTAATGTGAAAGCGCTTGCAACCGTCGTAATGTTGTAGAAAGCAATGTAAAGTAGCGAGTAAAACGTTTTCTAACGATAGAAGTGCGAAGGTTATCTTAGGTTGAGTTATGTTAATTTAAGCTAGGTAGCGTCGTGAAACCACCAAAAAGGCCGTCATCTAATGAGATAGTGTTGTTTTATTGCATGTACAAAACTGCAATAGGTGAAATGTTGTGAAAGCACACAAAACGGCATGAACAAGCCAGATACCGCGTGTTGTACCGTTAAAAGTGCGAAACTGCTGTATTGTGATATTCTCGTTAAAGCGCATGCAAGCATTGTGAAACCCTAAAGAACGATGTCATTTAGCGAGATACAGCGTTCTGTACTGCAACCGTCGTTAAACCGCATTAAACAATGTCCCTTAGTGAGATGCGGTGTTTTTCACCATTACAAGTCGGGAACTGCGATATCTAAAGTGAAAGCGCATGAAACCGTCGTAATGTTGTAGAGAGCATTGTAAAGTAGCGAGTAAAATCTTTTTTAACGATAGAAGTGCGAAGGTTATGTTAGGTTGAGTTATGGCAATTTAAGCTAGGTAGCGTCTTGATACCACCAAAAAGGACGTCATCTAACGAGATAGTGTTGTTTTATTGCATGTACGAAACTGCAATAGGTGAAATGTTATGAAAGCACACAAAACGGCATGAACAAGCCAGATACCGCGTGTTGTACCGTTACATGTGCGAAACTGCTGTATTGTGATATTCTCGTTAAAGCGCATGCAAGCATTGTGAAACCCTAAAGAACGATGTCATTTAGCGAGATACAGCGTTCTGTACTGCAACCGTCGTTAAACCGCATTAAACAATGTCCCTTAGTGAGATGCGGTGTTTTTCACCATTACAAGTCGGGAACTGCGATATCTAAAGTGAAAGCGCATGAAACCGTCGTAATGTTGTAGAGAGCATTGTAAAGTAGCGAGTAAAATCTTTTTTAACGATAGAAGTGCGAAGGTAATGTTAGGTTGAGTTATGGCAATTTAAGCTAGGTAGCGTCGTGAAACCACCAAAAAAGACGTCATCCAACGACATAGTGTTGTTTTATTGCATGTACGAAACTGCAATAGGTGAAATGTTGTGAAAGCACACAAAATGGCATGAACAAGCCAGATACTGCGTGTTGTACCGTTACAAGTGGAAACTGCTATATTGTGATATTCTAGTTAAAGCGCATGCAAGCATCGTGAAACCTAAACGAACGATGTCATTTAGCGAGATACAGCATTCTGTACTGTAATAAGTTGGTGAAAAACTCTGAGGTCATGCAAATATTGTAATTGTGAACGAAACAGTGTAATAGAGCGTTTTTAGATACAAGTGCGAATGTTAGGTTATGTTAAGATATGAACCGTCGTAAAACCGCATTAAACAATGTCACTTAGTGAGATGCAGTGTTCTTCACCATTACAAGTCGGGAACTGCGATATCTAATGTGAAAGCACATGAAACCGTCGTAGTGTTGTAGAGAGCATTGTAAAGTAGCGAGTAAAACGTTTTCTAACGATAGAAGTGCGAAGGTTATGTTATGTTGAGTTATGTTAGTTTAAGCTAGGTAGCATCGTGAAACCACCAAAAAGGACGTCATCTAACGAGATAGTGTTTTTTTGCGACTACGAAACTGCGATAGGTGAAATATTGTGAAAGGACACAAAACGGCATGAACTAGCCAGGTACTGCGTGTTGTACCGTTAAAAGTGCGAAACTGCTATATTGTGATATTCTCGTTAAAGCGCATGCAAGCATCGTGAAACCTTAAAGAACGATGTCATTTAGCGAGATACCGCGTTCTGTACTGTAATGAGTTGGTGAAAAACTGTGAGGTCATGCAAATATCGTAATTGTGAACGAAACAGTGTAATAGAGCGTTTTTAGATACAAGTGCGAATGTTAGGTTAGGTTAAGATATGAACCGCCGTAAAACCGAATTAAACAATGTCACTTAGTGAGATGCAGTGTTTTTCACCATTACAAGTCGGGAACTGCGATGTCAAATGTGAAAGCGCTTGAAACCGTCGTAATGTTGTAGAAAGCAATGTAAAGTAGCGAGTAAAACGTTTTCTAACGATAGAAGTGCGAAGGTTATGTTAGTTTGAGTTATGTTAGTTTAAGCTGGGTAGCGTCGTGAAACCACCAAAAACAACGTCATCTAACGAGATAGTGTTGTTTTCTTGCGAGTACGAAACTGCGATAGGTGAAATGTTGTGAAAGCCCACACAACGGCATGAACAAGCCACATATTGCGCGTTGTACCGTTACAAGTGCGAAACTGCTATGTTGTGTTATTCTCGTTAAAGCGCATGCAAGCATCGTGAAATCTTAAAGAATGATGTCATTTAGCGAGATACAGCGTTCTGTACTGCAATAAGTTGGTGAAAAACTGTGACGTCATGCAATTATCTTAATTGTGAACGAAACAGTGTAATAGAGCGTTTTAAGATACAAATGCGAATGTTAGGTTAGGTTTAGATATGAACCGTCGTAAAACCGCATTAAACAATGCCACTTAGTGAGATGCAGTAATTTTCACCATTACAAGTCGGGAACTGCGATATCTAATGTGAAAACGCATGAAACCGTCGCAATGTTGTAGAGAGCATTGTAAAGTAGCGAGTAAAACGTTTTCTAACGATAGAAGTGCGAAGGTTATGTTATATTGAGTTATGTTAGTTTAAGCTAGGTAGCATCGTGAAGCCACCAAAAAGGACGTCATCTAACGAGATAGTGTTGTTTTTTTGCGACTACGAAACTGCGATAGGTGAAATATTGTGAAAGGACACAAAACGGCATGAACTAGCCAGGTACTGCGTGTTGTACCGTTAAAAGTGCGAAACTGCTATATTGTGATATTCTCGTTAAAGCGCATGCAAGCATCGTGAAACCTTAAAGAACGATGTCATTTAGCGAGATACTGCGTTCTGTACTGTAATGAGTTGGTGAAAAACTGTGAGGTCATGCAAATATCGCAATTGTGAACGAAACAGTGTAATAGAGCGTTTTTAGATACAAGTGCGAATGTTAGGTTAGGTTAAGATATGAACCGTCGTAAAACCGCAATAAACAATTTCACTTAGTGAGATGCAGTGTTTTTCACCATTACAAGTCGGGAACTGCGATATCTTATGTTAAATCGCATGAAACCGTCGTAATTTCGTAGAAAGCATTGTGAAGTAGCGAGTGAAACGTTTTCTAACGATAGAAGTGCGAAGATTATGTTAGGTTGAGTTAGTTTAGGCTAGGTAGCGTCGTGAAACCACCAAAAACGACGTCATCTAACGAGTTAGTGTTGTTTCATTGCATGTACGAAAGTGCAATAGGTGAAATGTTGTGAAAGCACACAAAACGGCATGAACAAGCCAGATACTGCGTGTTGTACCGTTACAAGTGCGAAACTGCTGTATTGTGATATTTTCGTTAAAGCGCATGCAAGCATCGTGAAACCTTAAAGAACGAAGTCATTTAGCGAGATACAGCGTTCTGTACTGCAACCGTTGTAAAACCGCATTAAACAGTGTCACTTAGTGAGATGCAGTGTTTTTCACTATTACAAGTCGGGAACTGCGATATCTAATGTGAAAGCGCATGAAACCGTCGTAATGTTGTAGAGAGCATTGTAAAGTAGCGAGTAAAACGTTTTCTAACGATAGAAGTGCGAAGGCTATGTTAGGTTGAGTTATGTTAATTTAAGCTAGGTAGCGTCTTGATACCACCAAAAAGGACGTCATCTAACGAGATAGTGTTGTTTTATTGCATGTACGAAACTGCAATAGGTGAAATGTTTTGAAAGCACACAAAACGGCATGAACAAGCCAGATACTGCGTGTTGTACCGTTACAAGTGCGAAATTGCTGTATTGTGATATTCTCGTTAAAGCGCATGCAAGCATCGTGAAACCTTAAAGAACGACGTCAATTAGCGAGATACAGCGTTCTGTACTGTAACAAGTTGGTGAAAAACTGTGAGGTCATGCAAATATCCTAAATGCGAACGAAACAGTGTAATAGAGCGTTTTCAGATACAAGTGCAAATGTTAGGTTCGGTTAAGGTATGAACCGTCGTAAAACCGCATTAAACAATGTCACTTAGTGAGATGCAGTGTTTTTCACCATTAAAAGTCGGGAACTGCGATATCTAATGTGAAAGCGCATGAAACCGTCGTAATGTTGTAGAGATAATTGTAAAGTAACGAGTAAAACGTTTTCTAACGATAGAAGTGCGAAGGTTATGTTAGGTTGAGTTATGTTAGTTTAAGCTAGGTAGCGTCGTGAAACCACCAAAAAGGACGTCATCTAACGAGATAGTGTTGTTTTATTGCATGTACGAAACTGCAATAGGTGAAATGTTATGAAAGCACACAAAACGGCATGAACAAGCCAGATACCGCGTGTTGTACCGTTACATGTGCGAAACTGCTGTATTGTGATATTCTCGTTAAAGCGCATGCAAGCATCGTGAAACCCTAAAGAACGATGTCATTTAGCGAGATACAGCGTTCTTTACTGCAACCGTCGTTAAACCGCATTAAACAATGTCCCTTAGTGAGATGCGGTGTTTTTCACCATTACAAGTCGGGAACTGCGATATCTAAAGTGAAAGCGCATGAAACCGTCGTAATGTTGTAGAGAGCATTGTAAAGTAGCGAGTAAAATCTTTTTTAACGATAGAAGTGCGAAGGTTATGTTAGGTTGAGTTATGGCAATTTAAGCTAGGTAGCGTCGTGAAACCACCAAAAAAGACGTCATCTAACGACATAGTGTTGTTTTATTGCATGTACGAAACTGCAATAGGTGAAATGTTGTGAAAGTACACAAAATGGCATTAACAAGCCAGATACTGCGTGTTGTACCGTTACAAGTGGAAACTGCTATATTGTGATATTCTAGTTAAAGCGCATGCAAGCATCGTGAAACCTAAACGAACGATGTCATTTAGCGAGATACAGCAATCTGTACTGTAATAAGTTGGTGAAAAACACTGAGGTCATGCAAATATCGTAATTGTGAACAAAACAGTGTAATAGAGCGTTTTGAGATACAAGTGCGAATGTTAGGTTAGGTTTAGATATGAACCGTCGTAAAACCGCATTAAACAATGTCACTTAGTGAGATGCAGTAATTTTCACCATTACAAGTCGGGAACTGCGATATCTAATGTGAAAACGCATGTAACCGTCGTAATGTTGTAGAGACCATTGTAAAGTAGCGAGTAAAACGTTTTCTAACGATAGAAGTGCGAAGGTTATGTTAAGTTGAGTTATGTTAAGCTAAGCTAGGTAGCGTCGTGAAACCACCAAAAAGGACGTCATCTAACGAGATGGTGTTGTTTTATTGCATGTACGAAACTGCAATAGGTGGAATGTTGTGAAAGCACACAAAACGGCATGAACAAGCCAGATACCGCGTGTTGTACCGTTATAAGTGCGAAACTGCTATATTGTGATATTCTCGTTAAAGCGCATGCAAGCATCGTGAAACCTAAAAGAACGATGTCATTTAGCGAGATACAGCATTCTGTACTGTAATAAGTTGGTGAAAAACACTGAGGTCATGCAAATATCGTAATTGTGAACAAAACAGTGTAATAGAGCGTTTTTAGATACAAGTGCGAATGTTAGGTTAGGTTAAGATATGAACCGTCGTAAAACCGCATTTCACAATGTCACTTAGTGAGATGCCGTGTTCTTCACCATTACAAGTCGGGAACTGCGATATGTAATGGAAAGCGCTTGCAACCGTCGTAATGTTGTAGAAAGCAATGTAAAGTAGCGAGTGAAACGTTTTCTAACGATAGAAGTGCGAAGGTTATGTTAGTTTGAGTTACGTTACTTTAAGCTGGGTAGCGTCGTGAAACCACCAAAAACGACGTCATCTAACGAGATAGTGTTGTTTTATTGCGAGTACGAAACTGCGATAGGTGAAATGTTGTGAAAGCACACAAAACGGCATGTACAAGCCAAATACTGCGTGTTGTACCGTTACAAGTGCGAAACTGCTATGTTGTGATATTCTCGTTAAAGCGCATGCAAGCATCGTGAAACCTTTAAGAATGATGTCATTTAGCGAGATACAGCGTTCTGTACTGTAATAGGTTGGTGAAAAACTGTGAGGTCTTGCAAATATCGTAATTGTGAACGAAACAGTGTAAAAGAGCGTTTTGAGATACAAGTGCGAATGTTAGGTTAGGTTAAGATATGAACCGTCGTAAAACCGCATTAAACAATGTCACTTAGTGAGATGCAGTGTTTTTCACAATTACAAGTCGGGAACTGCGATATCTAATGTGAAAGCGCATGAAACCGTCGTAATGTTGTAGAGAGCATTGTAAAGTAGCGAGTGAAACGTTTTCTAACGATAGAAGTGCGAAGGTTATTTTAGGTTGAGTTATGTTAGTTTAGGCTAGGTAGCGTCATGAAACCACCAAAAAGGACGTCATCTAACGAGATAGTGTTGTTTTATTGCATGTACGAAACTGCAATAGGTGAAATGTTGTGAAAGCACACAAAACGGCATGAACAAGCCAGATACTGCGTGTTGTACCGTTACAAGTGCGAAACTGCTGTATTGTGATATTCTCGTTAAAGCGCATGCAAGCATCGTGAAACCTAAAAGAACGATGTCATTTAGCGAGATACAGCATTCTGTACTGCAATAAGTTGGTGAAAAACTGTGAGGTTATGCAAACATTGTAATTAGGAACGAAACAGTGTAATAGAGTGTTTTTAGATCCATGTGCGAATGTTAGGTTAGGTTGAGATATCAACCGTCGTAAACCCGCATTAAACAATGTCACTTAGTGAGATGCAGTGTTTTTCACCATTACAAGTCGGGTAATGCGATATCTAATGTGAAAGCGCAGGAAACCGTCGTAATATTGTAGAGAGCATTCTAAAGTAGCGAGTAAAACGTTTTCTAACGATAGAAGTGCGAAGGTTATGTTAGGTTGAGTTATGTTAATTTAGGCTAGGTAGCGTCGTGAAACCACCAAAAAGGACGTCATCTCACGAGATAGTGTTGTTTTATTGCATGTACGAAACTGCAATAGGTGAAATATTGTGAAAGCACACAAAACGGCATGAACAAGCCAGATACTGCGTGTTGTACCGTTACAAGTGCGAAACTGCTGTATTGTGATATTCTCGTTAAAGCGCATGCAAGCATCGTGAATCCTAAAAGAACGATGTCATTTAGCGAGATACAGCATTCTGTACTGCAATAAGTTGGTGAAAAACTGTGAGGTTATGCAAACATCGTAATTATGAACGCAACAGTGTAATAGAGTGTTTTTAGATCCATGTGCGAATGTTAGGTTAGGTTAAGATATGAACCGTCGTAAAACCGCAATAAGCAATGTCACTTAGTGAGATGCAGTGTTTTTCACCATTACAAGTCGGGAACTGCGATATCTAATGTGAAAGCGCATGAAACCGTCGTAGTGTTGTAGAGAGCATTGTAAAGTAGCGAGTAAAACGTTTTCATCCGATAGAAGTGCGAAGGTTATGTTATGTTGAGTTATGTTAGTTTAGGCTAGGTAGCGTCGTGAAACCACCAAACAGGACGTCATCTCACGAGATAGTGTTGTTTTTTTGCGACTACGAAACTGCGATAGGTGAAATATTGTGAAAAGACACAAAACGGCATGAACTAGCCAGGTACTGCGTGTTGTACCGTTAAAAGTGCGAAACTGCTATATTGTGATATTCTCGTTAAAGCGCATGCAAGCATCGTGAAACCTTAAAGACCGATGTCATTTAGCGAGATACCGCGTTCTGTACTGTAATAAGTTGGTGAAAAACTGTGAGGTCATGCAAATATCGTAACTGTGAACGAAACAGTGTAATAGAGCGTTTTTAGATTCAAGTGCGAATGTTAGGTTAGGTTGAGATATCAACCGTCGTAAACCCGCATTAAACAATGTCACTTAGTGAGATGCAGTGTTTTTCACCATTACAAGTCGGGAACTGCGATATCTAATGTGAAAGCGCTTACAACCGTCGTTAGGTTAGGTTAGGTTAGGTTAGGTTAGGTTTGGTTAGGTTAGGTTTGGTTAGGCTAGGTTAGGTTAGGTTAGGTTAGGTTAGGTTACGTTAGGTTGGGTTGGGTTGGGTTGGGTTAGGTTAGGTTAGGTTAGGTTAGGTTGGGTCAGGTTAGGTTAGGTTAGGTTACGTTAGGTTTGGTTAGGTTAGGTTACGTTACGTTAGGTTTGGTTAGGTTAGGTAAGGTTAGTTTAGGTTAGGTTAGGTTAGGTTAGGTAAGGTTAGGTTAGGTTAGGTTAGGTTGGGTTGCGTGTGGTTGGGTTGGGTTGGGTTGGGTTAGGTTGGGTTAGGTTAGGTTAGGTTAGGTTAGGTTACGTTAGGTTACGTTAGGTTATGTTAGGTTAGGTTAGGTTACGTTAGGTTAGGTTAGGTTAGGTAAGGTTAGGTTAGGTTAGGTTTGGTTTGGTTAGGTTAGGTTAGGTCGGGTTGGGTTGGGTTGGGTTAGGTTAGGTTAGGTTAGGTTACATTAGGTTAGGTTAGGTTAGGTTAGGTTAGGTTAGGTTAGGTTAGGTTGGATTGGGTTGGGTAGGGTTGGGTTGGGTTGGGTTGGGTTAGATTAGGTTAGGTTAGGTTAGGTTAGGTTGGGTTAGGTTGGGTTGGGTTAGGTTAGGTTAGGTTAGGTTGGGTAGGGTTGGGTTAGGTTAAGTTAGGTTAGGTTAGGTTGGGTTGGGTTGGGTTGGGTTGGGTTGGGTTGGGTTAGGTTAGGTTGGGTTGGGTTGGGTTGGGTTAGGTTAGGTAAGGTTAGGTTAGGTTAGGTTAGGTAAGGTTAGGTTAGGTTAGGTTAGGTTAAGATATGAATCATCGTAAAACCGCATTAAACAATGTCACTTAGTGAGATGAAGTGTTTTTCACCATTACAAGTCGGGAACTGCGATATCTAACGTGAAAGCGCTTGAAACCGTCGTAATGTTGTAGAAAGCAATGTAAAGTAGCGAGTAAAACGTTTTCTAACGATAGAAGTGCGAAGGTTATGTTAGTTTGAGTTAGTTTAAGCTAGGTAGCATCGTGAAACCACCAAAAACGACGTCATCTAACGAGATGGTGTTGTTTTATTGCGACTACAAAACTGCGATAGGTAAAATATTGTGAAAGGACACAAAACGGCATGAACTAGCCAGGTACTGCGTGTTGTACCGTTACAAGTGCGAAACGGCTAAATTGTGATATCCTCGTTAAAGCGCATGCAAGCATCGTGAAACCTTAAAGAACGATGTCATTTAGCGAGATACAGCGTTCTGTACTGTAATAAGTTGGTGAAAAACTGTGAGATCATGCAAATATCATAAATGTGAACGAAGCAGTGTAATACAGCGTTTTGAGATACAAGTGCGAATGTTAGGTTGGGTTATATATGAACCGTCGTAAAACCGCATTAAACAATGTCACTTAGTTAGATGCAGTGTTTTTCACCATTACAAGTCGGGAACGGCGATATCTAATGTGAAAGCGCATGAAACCGTCGTAATGTTGTAGAAAGCATTGGAAAGTAGCGAGTAAAACGTTTTCCAACGATAGAAGTGCGAAGGTTATGTTAGGTTGAGTTAGCTTAAGCTAGGTAGCGAAGTGAAACCACCAAAAACGACGTCATCTAACGAGATAGTGTTGTTTTATGGCGAGTACGAAACTGCGATAAGTGAAATGTTGTGAAAGCCCACAAAACGGCATGAACAAGCCACATACTGCGCGTTGTACCGTTACAAGTGCGAAACTGCTATGTTGTGATATTCTCGTTGAAGCGCATGCAAGCATCGTGAAACCTTAAAGAATGATGTCATTTAGCGAGATACAGCGTTCTGTACTGCAATAAGTTGGTGAAAAACTGTGACGTCATGCAATTATCGTATTTGTGAACGAAACAGTGTAATAGAGCGTTTTGAGATACAAGTGCGAATGTTAGGTTAGGTTTAGATATGAACCATCGTAAAAGCGCATTAAACAATGTCACTTAGTTAGATGCAGTGTTTTTCACCATTACAAGTCGGGAACTGCGATGTCTAATGTGAAAGCGCTTGAAACCGTCGTAATGTTGTAGAAAGCAATGCAAAGTAGCGAGTAAAACGTTTTCTATTGATAGAAGTGCGAAGGTTATGTTAGTTTGAGTTAGTTTAAGCTAGGTAGCGTCGTGAAACCACCAAAAACGACGTCATCTAACGAGATGGTGTTATTTTATTGCGACTACGAAACTGCGATCGGTGAAATATTGTGAAAGGACACAAAACGGCATGAACTAGCCAGGTACTGCGTGTTGTACTGTTACAAGTGCGAAACTGCTATGTTGTGATATTCTCGTTAAAACGCATGCAAGCATCGTGAAACCTTAAAGAATGATGTCATTTAGCGAGATACAGCGTTCAGTTTTGTAATAAGTTGGTGAAAAACTGTGAGGTGATGCAAATATCGTAATTGTGAACTAAACAGTGTAGTAGAGCGTTTTCAGATACAAGTGCGAATGTTAGGTTAGGTTAAGATATGAACCGTCGTAAAACCGCATTAAACAATGTCACTTACAGAGATGCAGTGATTTTCACCATTACAAGTCGGGAACTGCGATATCTAATATGAAAGCGCTTGAAACCGTCGTAATATTGTAGAGAGCATTGTAAGGTAGCGAGTAAAACGTTTTGTAACGATAGAAGTGCGAAGGTTATGTTAGGTTGAGTTATGTTAGTTTAAGCTAGGTAGCGTCGTGAAACCACCAAAAAGGACGTCATCTAACGAGATAGTGTTGTTTTATTGCATGTACGAAACTGCAATAGGTGAAATGTTGTGAAAGCACACAAAACGGCATGAACTAGCCAGGTACTGCGTGTTGTACCGTTACAAGTGCGAAACTGCTATGTTGTGATATTCTCGTTAAAACGCATGCAAGCATCGTGAAACCTTAAAGAATGATGTCATTTAGCGAGATACAGCGTTCTGTACAGCAATAAGTTGGTGAAAAAGTGTGACGTCATGCAATTATCGTAATTGTGAACGAAACAGTGTAATAGAGCGTTTTGAGATACAAGTGCGAATGTTAGGATAGGTTTAGATATGAACCGTCGTAAAACCGCATTAAACAATGTCACTTAGTGAGATGCAGTAATTTTCACCATTACAAGTCGGGAACTGCGATATCTAATGTGAAAACGCATGAAACCGTCGTAATGTTGTAGAGAGCATTGTAAAGTAGCGAGTAAAACATTTTCTAACGATAGAAGTGCGAAGGTTATGTTAGGTTGAGTTATGTTAATTTAAGCTAGGTAGCGTCGTGAAACCACAAAAAAGGACGTAATCTAACGAGATAGTGTTGTTTTATTGCATGTACGAAACTGCAATAGGTGAAATGTTGTGAAAGCACACAAAACGGCATGAACTAGCCAGGTACTGCGTGTTGTACCGTTAAAAGTGTGAAACTGCTATATTGTGATATTTTCAGTAAGGCGCATGCAAGCATCTTGAAACCCTAAAGAACGATGTCATTTAGCGAAATACCGCGTTCTGTACTGTAATGAGTTGGTGAAAAACTGTGAGGTCATGCAAATATCGTAATTGTGAACGAAACAGTGTAATAGACCGTTTTTAGATACAAGTGCGAATGTTAGGTTAGGTTAAGATATGAACCGTCGTAAAACCGCATTAAACAATGTCACTTAGTGAGATGCAGTGTTTTTCACAATTACAAGTCGGGAACTGCGATATCTACTGTGAAAGCGCATGAAACCGTCGTAATGTTGTAGAGAGCATTGTAAAGTAGCGAGTGAAACGTTTTCTAACGATAGAAGTGCGAAGGTTATTTTAGGTTGAGTTATGTTAGTTTAGGCTAGGTAACGTCATGAAACCACCAAAAAGGACGTCATCTAACGAGATAGTGTTGTTTTATTGCATGTACGAAACTGCAATAGGTGAAATGTTGTGAAAGCACACAAAACGGCATGAACAAGCCAGATACTGCGTGTTGTACCGTTACAAGTGCGAAACTGCTGTATTGTGATATTCTCGTTAAAGCGTATGCAAGCATCGTGAAACCTAAAAGAACGATGTCATTTAGCGAGATACAGCATTCTGTGCTGCAATAAGTTGGTGAAAAACTGTAAGGTTATGCAAACATCGTAATTAGGAACGAAACAGTGTAATAGAGTGTTTTAGATCCATGTGCGAATGTTAGGTTAGGTAGAGATATCAACCGTCGTAAACCCGCATTAAACAATGTCACTTAGTGAGATGCAGTGTTTTTCACCATTACAAGTCGGGTAATGCGATATCTAATGTGAAAGCGCAGGAAACCGTCGTAATGTTGTAGAGAGCATTCTAAAGTAGCGAGTAAAACGTTTTCTAACGATAGAAGTGCGAAGGTTATGTTAGGTTGAGTTATGTTAATTTAGGCTAGGTAGCGTCGTGAAACCACCAAAAAGGACGTCATCTCACGAGATAGTGTTGTTTTATTGCATGTACGAAACTGCAATAGGTGAAATGTTGTGAAAGCACACAAAACGGCATGAACAAGCCAGATACTGCGTGTTGTACCGTTACAAGTGCGAAACTGCTGTATTGTGATATTCTCGTTAAAGCGCATGCAAGCATCGTGAATCCTAAAAGAACGATGTCATTTAGCGAGATACAGCATTCTGTACTGCAATAAGTTGGTGAAAAACTGTGAGGTTATGCAAACATCGTAATTATGAACGAAACAGTGTAATAGAGTGTTTTTAGATCCATGTGCGAATGTTAGGTTAGGTTAAGATATGAACCGTCGTAAAACCGCAATAAGCAATGTCACTTAGTGAGATGCAGTGTTTTTCACCAATACAAGTCGGGAACTGCGATATCTATTGTGAAAGCGCATGAAACCGTCGTAATGTTGTAGAGAGCATTGTAAAGTAGCGAGTAAAACGTTTTCTAACGATAGAAGTGCGAAGGTTATTTTAGGTTGAGTTATGTTAGTTTAGGCTAGGTAGCGTCGTGAAACCACCATAAAGGACGTCATCTAACGAGATAGTGTTGTTTTATTGCATGTACGAAACTGCAATAGGTGAAATGTTGTGAAAGCACACAAAACGGCATGAACAAGCCAGATACTGCGTTTTGTACCGTTACAAGTGCAAAACTGCTGTATTGTGATATTCTCGTTAAAGCGCATGCAAGCATCGTGAAACCTTAAAGAACGATGTCATTTAGCGAGATACAGCGTTCTGTACTGCAACAGTCGTAAAACCGCATTAAACAATGTCACTTAGTGAGATGCAGTGTTTTTCACCATTACAAGTCGGGAACTGCGATATCTATTGTGAAAGCGCATGAAACCGTCGTAATGCTGTAGAGAGCATTGTAAAGTAGCGAGTAAAACGTTTTCTAACGATAGAATGCGAAGGTTATGTTAGGTTGAGTTATGGTAATTTAAGCTAGGTAGCGTCGTGAAACCACCAAAAAGGACGTCATCTAACGAGATAGTGTTGTTTTATTGCATGTACGAAACTGCAAAAGGTGAAATGTTTTGAAAGCACACAAAACGGCATGAACAAGCCAGATACTGCGTGTTGTACCGTTACAAGTGCGAAACTGCTGTATTGTGATATTCTCGTTAAAGCGCATGCAAGCATCGTGAAACCTAAAAGAACGATGTCATTTAGCGAGATACAGCATTCTCTACTGCAATAAGTTGGTGAAAAACATTGAGTTTATGCAAACATCGTAATTATGAACGAAACAGTGTAATAGAGCGTTTTCAGATACAAGTGCGAATGTTAGGTTCGGTTAAGGTATGAACCGTCGTAAAACCGCATTAAACAATGTCACTTAGTGAGATGCAGTGTTCTTCACCATTACAAGTCGGGAACTGCGATATGTAATGTGAAAGTGCTTGCAACCGTCGTAATGTTGTAGAAAGCAATGTAAAGTAGCGAGTAAAACATTTTCTAACGATAGAAGTACGAAGGTTATGTTAGGTTGAGTTATGTTAATTTAAGCTAGGTAGCGTCATGAAACCACCAAAAAGGACGTCATCTAACGAGATAGTGTTGTTTTATTGCATGTACGAAACTGCAATAGGTGAAATGTTGTGAAAGCACACAAAACGGCATGAACAAGCCAGATACTGCGTGTTGTACCGTTACAAGTGCGAAACAGCTATATTGTGATATTCTCGTTAAAGCGCATGCAAGCATCGTGAAACCTAAAAGAACGATGTCAATTAGCGAGATACAGCATTCTGTGCTGCAATAAGTTGGTAAAAAACTGTGAGGTTATGCAAACATCGTAATTAGGAACGAAACAGTGTAATAGAGCGTTTTTAGATACAAGTGCGAATGTTATGTTAGGTTAAGATATGAACCGTCGTAAAACCGCTTTTCACAATGTCACTTAGTCAGATGCCGTGTTCTTCATCATTACAAGTCGGGAACTGCGATATGTAATGTGAAAGCGCTTGCAACCGTCGTAATGTTGTAGAAAGCAATGTAAAGTAGCGAGTAAAACGTTTTCTAACGATAGAAGTGCGCAGGTTATGTTAGTTTGAGTTATGTGACTTTAAACTGGGTAGCGTCGTGAAACCACCAAAAACGACGTCATCTAACGAGACAGTGTTGTTTTATTGCGAGTACAAAACTGCGATAGGCGAAATGATGTGAAAGCACACAAAACGGCATGAACAAGCCAAATACTGCGTGTTGTACCGTCACAAGAAACTGCTATGTTGTGATATTCTCGTTAAAGCGCATGCAAGCATCGTGAAACCTTTAAGAATGATGTCATTTAGCGAGATACAGCGTTCTGTACAGGTTGGTGTAATAGGTTGGTGAAAAACTGTGAGGTCATGCAAAAATCGTAATTGTGAACGAAACAGTGTAATAGAGCGTTTTGAGATACAAGTGCGAATGTTAGGTTAGGTTGAGATATGAACCGTCGTAAAACAGCATTAAACAATGTCACTTAGCGAGATGCAGTGTTTTTCACAATTACAAGTCGGGAACTGCGATATCTAATGTGAAAGCGCATGAAACCGTCGTATCGTTATAGAGATCATTGTAAAGTAGCGAGTAAAACGTTTTCTAACGATAGAAGTGCGAAGGTTATGTTAGGTTGAGTTATGTTAGTTTAAGCTAGGTAGCGTCGTGAAACCACCAAAAAGGACGTCATCTAACGAGATAGTGTTGTTTTATTGCATGTACGAAACTGATTGATTGATTTGTGGGGTTTAACGTCCCAAAACCACCATATGATTATGAGAGACGCCGTAGTGGAGCGCTCCGGAAGTTTAGACCACCTGGGGTTCTTTAACGTGCGCCCAAATCTGAGCACACGGGCCTACAACATTTCCGCCTCCATCGGAAATGCAGCCGCCGCAGCCGGGAATCGAACCCGCGACCTGCGGGTCAGCAGCCGAGTACCTTAGCCACTAGACTACCGCGGCGGGGCTGCATGTACGAAACTGCAATAGGTGAAATGTTATGAAAGCACACCAAACGGCATGAACAAGCCAGATACCGCGTGTTGTACCGTTACAAGTGCGAAACTGCTGTATTGTGATATTCTCGTTAAAGCGCATGTAAGCATCGTGAAACCCTAAAGAACGATGTCACTTAGCGAGATACAGCGTTCTGTACTGCAACCCTCGGTAAACCGCATTAAACAATCTCATTTAGTGAGATGCAGTGTTTTTCACAATTACAAGTCGGAAACTGCGATATCTAATGTGAAAGCGCATGAAACCGTCGTAATGTTGTAGAGAGCATTGTAAAGTAGCGAGTAAAACGTTTTCTAACGATAGAAGTGCGAAGGTTATTTTAGGTTGAGTTATGTTAGTTTAGGCTAGGTAGCGTCGTGAAACCACCATAAAGGACGTCATCTAACGAGATAGTGTTGTTTTATTGCATGTACGAAACTGCAATAGGTGAAATGTTGTGAAAGCACACAAAACGGCATGAACAAGCCAGATACTGCGTTTTGTACCGTTACAAGTGCAAAACTGCTGTATTGTGATATTCTCGTTAAAGCGCATGCAAGCATCGTGAAACCTAAAAGAACGATGTCATTTAGCGAGATACAGCATTCTGTACTGCAATAAGTTGGTGAAAAACATTGAGGTTATGCAAACATCGTAATTATGAACGAAACAGTGTAATAGAGTGTTTTTAAATCCAAGTGCGAATGTTAGGTTAGGTTAAGATATGAACCGTCGTAAAACCGCAATAAAAAATGTCCCTTAGTGAGATGCAGTAATTTTCACCATTACAAGTCGGGAACTGCGATATCTTATGTTAAATCGCATGAAACCGTCGTAATGTTGTAGAAAGCTTTGTAAAGTAGCGAGTAAAACGTTTTCTAACGATAGAAGTGCGAAGGTTATGTTAGTTTGAGTTAGTTTAAGCTAGGTAGCGTCGTGAAACCACCAAAAACGACGTCATCTAACGAGATGGTGTTGTTTTATTGCGACTACGAAACTGCGATAGGTGAAATATTGTGAAAGGACACAAAACGGCATGAACAAGCCAGGTACTGCGTGTTGTACCGTAACAAGTGCGAAACGGCTATATTGTGATATTCTCGTGAAAGCGCATGCAAGCATCGTGAAACCTTAACGAACGATGTCATTTAGCGAGATACAGCGTTCTGTACTGTAACAAGTTGGTGAAAAACTGTGAGGTCATGCAAATATCCTAAATGTGAACGAAACAGTGTAATAGAGCGTTTTCAGATACAAGTGCGAATGTTAGGTTCGGTTAAGGTATGAACCGTCGTAAAACCACATTAAACAATGTCACTTAGTGAGATGCAGTGTTTTTCACCATTACAAGTCGGGAACTGCGATATCTAATGTGAAAGCGCATGAAACCGTCGTATCGTTGTAGAGATCATTGTAAAGTAGCGAGTAAAACGTTTCCTAACGATAGAAGTGCGAAGGTTATGTTAGGTTGAGTTATGTTAGTTTAAGCTAGGTAGCGTCGTGAAACCACCAAAAAGGACGTCATCTAACGAGATAGTGTTGTTTTATTGCATGTACGAAACTGCAATAGGTGAAATGTTATGAAAGCACACAAAACGGCATTAACAAGCCAGATCCCGCGTGTTGTACCGTTACAAGTGCGAAACTGCTGTATTGTGATATTCTCGTTAAAGCGCATGCAAGCATCGTGAAACCCTAAAGAACGATGTCATTTAGCGAGATACAGCGTTCTGTACTGCAACCGTCGTTAAACCGCGTTAAACAATGTCATTTAGTGAGATGCAGTGTTTTTCACAATTACAAGTCGGAAACTGCGATATCTAATGTGAAAGCGCATGAAACCGTCGTAATGTTGTAGAGAGCATTGTAAAGTAGCGAGTAAAACGTTTTGTAACGATAGAAGTGCGAAGGTATTTTTAGGTTGAGTTATGTTAGTTTAGGCTAGGTAACGCCGTGAAACCACCATGAAGGACGTCATCTAACGAGATAGTGTTGTTTTATTGCATGTACGAAACTGCAATAGGTGAAATGTTGTGAAAGCACACAAAACGGCATGAACAAGCCAGATACTGCGTTTTGTACCGTTACAAGTGCAAAACTGCTGTATTGTGATATTCTCGTTAAAGCACATGCAAGCATCGTGAAACCTTAAAGAACGATGTCATTTAGCGAGATACAGCGTTCTGTACTGCAACCGTCGTAAAACCGCATGAAACAATGTCACTTAGTGAGATGCAGTGTTTTTCACCATTACAAGTCGGGAACTGCGATATCTAATGTGAAAGCGCATGAAACCGTCGTAATGTTGTAGAGAGCATTGTAAAGTAGCGAGTAAAACGTTTTCTAACGATAGAAGTGCGAAGGTTATGTTAGGTTGAGTTATGGTAATTTAAGCTAGGTAGCGTCGTGAAACCACCAAAAAGGACGTCATCTAACGAGATAGTGTTGTTTTATTGCATGTACGAAACTGCAATAGGTGAAATGTTTTGAAAGCACACAAAACGGCATGAACAAGCCAGATACTGCGTGTTGTACCGTTACAAGTGCGAAACTGCTGTATTGTGATATTCTCGTTAAAGCGCATGCAAGCATCGTGAAACCTAAAAGAACGATGTCATTTAGCGAGATACAGCATTCTGTACTGCAATAAGTTGGTGAAAAACATTGAGGTTATGCAAACATCGTAATTATGAACGAAACAGTGTAATAGAGTGTTTTTAAATCCAAGTGCGAATGTTAGGTTAGGTTAAGATATGAACCGTCGTAAAACCGCAATAAACAATGTCCCTTAGTGAGATGCAGTAATTTTCACCATTACAAGTCGGGAACTGCGATATCTTATGTTAAATCGCATGAAACCGTCCTAATGTTGTAGAAAGCTTTGTAAAGTAGCGAGTAAAAAGTTTTCTAACGATAGAAGTGCGAAGGTTATGTTAGTTTGAGTTAGTTTAAGCTAGGTAGCGTCGTGAAAGAACCAAAAACGACGTCATCTAACGAGATGGTGTTGTTTTATTGCGACTACGAAACTGCGATAGGTGAAATATTGTGAAAGGACACAAAACGGCATGAACAAGCCAGGTACTGCGTGTTGTACCGTTACAAGTGCGAAACGGCTATATTGTGATATTCTCGTGAAAGCGCATGCAAGCATCGTGAAACCTTAACGAACGATGTCATTTAGCGAGATACAGCGTTCTGTACTGTAACAAGTTGGTGAAAAACTGTGAGGTCATGCAAATATCCTAAATGTGAACGAAACAGTGTAATAGAGCGTTTTCAGATACAAGTGCGAATGTTAGGTTCGGTTAAGCTATGAACCGTCGTAAAACCGCATTAAACAATGTCACTTAGTGAGATGCAGTGTTTTTCACCATTACAAGTCGGGAACTGCGATGTCTAATGTGAAAGCGCTTGAAACCGTCGTAATGTTGTAGAAAGCAATGTAAAGTAGCGAATAAAACGTTTTCTAACGATAGAAGTGCGAAGGTTATGTTAGTTTGAGTTATGTTAGTTTAAGCTGGGTAGCGTCGTGAAACCACCAAAAACGACGTCATCTAACGAGATGGTGTTGTTTTATTGCGACTACGAAACTGCGATAGGTGAAATATTGTGAAAGGACACAAAACGGCATGAACAAGCCAGATACCGCGTGTTGTACCGTTACAAGTGCGAAACTGCTGTATTGTGATATTCTCGTTAAAGCGCATGCAAGCATCGTGAAACCCTAAAGAACGATGTCATTTAGCGAGATACACCGTTCTGTACTGCAACCGTCGTTAAACCGCGTTTAACAATGTCATTTAGTGAGATGCAGTGTTTTTCACAATTACAAGTCGGAAACTGCGATATCTAATGTGAAAGCGCATGAAACAGTCGTAATGTTGTAGAGAGCATTGTAAAGTAGCGAGTAAAACGTTTTCTAACGATAGAAGTGCGAAGTATTTTTCGGTTGAGTTATGTTAGTTTAGGCTAGGTAGCGTCGTGAAACCACCAAGAAGGACGTCATCTAACGAGATAGTGTTGTTTTATTGCATGTACGAAACTGCAATAGGTGAAATGTTGTGAAAGCACACAAAACGGCATGAACAAGCCAGATACTGCGTGTTGTACCGTTACAAGTGCGAAACTGCTGTATTGTGATATTCTCGTTAAAGCGCATGCAAGCATCGTGAAACCTAAAAGAACGATGTCATTTAGCGAGATACAGCATTCCGTACTGCAATAAGTTGGTGAAAAACTGTGAGGTTATGCAAACATCGTAATTATGAACGAAACAGTGTAATAGAGTGTTTTTAGACCCAAGTGCGAATGTTAGGTTCGGTTAAGATACTAACCGTCGTAAAACCGCAATAAACAATGTCACTTAGTGAGATGCAGTGTTTTTCACCATTACAAGTCGGGAACTGCGATATCTTATGTTAAATCGCATGAAACCGTCGTAATTTTGTAGAAGGCATTGTAAAGTAGCGAGTAAAATGTTTTCTAACGATAGAAGTGCGAAGATTATGTTAGGTTGAGTTAGTTTAGGCTAGGTAGCGTCGTGAAACCACAAAAAACGACGTCATCTAACGAGATAGTGTTGTTTTATTGCGACTACGAAACTGCGATAGGTGAAATATTGTGAAAGGACACAAAACGGCATGAACTAGCCAGGTAGTGCGTGTTGTACCGTTACAAGTGCGAAACTGCTATATTGTGATATTCTCGTTAAAGCGCATGCAAGCATCGTGAAACCTTAAAGAACGATGTCATTAAGCGAGATACGGCGTTCTGTACTGTAATAAGTTGGTGAAAAACTCTGAGGTCATGCAAATATTGTAATTGTGAACGAAACAGTGTAATAGAGCGTTTTTAGATACAAGTGCGAATGTTAGGTTCGGTTAAGGTATGAACCGTCGTAAAACCGCATTAAACAATGTCACTTAGTGAGATGCAGTGTTCTTCACCATTACATGTCGGGAACTGCGATATGTAATGTGAAAGCGCTTGCAACCGTCGTAATGTTGTAGAAAGCAATGTAAAGTAGCGAGTAAAACATTTTCTAACGATAGAAGTGCGAAGGTTATGTTAGGTTGAGTTATGTTAGTTTAAGCTAGGTAGCGTCGTGAAACCACCAAAAAGGACGTCATCTAACGAGATAGTGTTGTTTTATTGCATGTACGAAACTGCAATAGGTGAAATGTTATGAAAGCACACAAAACGGCATGAACAAGCCAGATACCGCGTGTTGTACCGTTACAAGTGCGAAACTGCTGTATTGTGATATTCTCGTTAAAGCGCATGTAAGCATCGTGAAACCCTAAAGAACGATGTCATTTAGCGAGATACAGCGTTCTGTACTGCAACCGTCGTTAAACCGCATTAAACAATCTCATTTAGTGAGATGCAGTGTTTTTCACAATTACAAGTCGGAAACTGCGATATCTAATGTGAAAGCGCATGAAACCGTCGTAATGTTGTAGAGAGCATTGTAAAGTAGCGAGTAAAACGTTTTCTAACGATAGAAGTTCGAAGGTTATTTTAGGTTGAGTTATGTTAGTTTAGGCTAGGTAGCGTCGTGAAACCACCATAAAGGACGTCATCTAACGAGATAGTGTTGTTTTATTGCATGTACGAAACTGCAATAGGTGAAATGTTGTGAAAGCACACAAAACGGCATGAACAAGCCAGATACTGCGTTTTGTACCGTTACAAGTGCAAAACTGCTGTATTGTGATATTCTCGTTAAAGCGCATGCAAGCATCGTGAAACCTTAAAGAACGATGTCATTTAGCGAGATACAGCGTTCTGTACTGCAACCGTCGTAAAACCGCATTAAACAATGTCACTTAGTGAGATGCAGTGTTTTTCACCATTACAAGTCGGGAACTGCGATATCTATTGTGAAAGCGCATGAAACCGTCGTAATGCTGTAGAGAGCATTGTAAAGTAGCGAGTAAAACGTTTTCTAACGATAGAATGCGAAGGTTATGTTGAATGAGTTATGGTAATTTAAGCTAGGTAGCGTCGTGAAACCACCAAAAAGGACGTCATCTAACGAGATAGTGTTGTTTTATTGCATGTACGGAACTGCAATAGGTGAAATGTTTTGAAAGCACACAAAACGGCATGAACAAGCCAGATACTGCGTGTTGTACCGTTACAAGTGCGAAACTGCTGTATTGTGATATTCAGTTTCAGTTTCAGTTTCAGTTTCAGTTTTATTGAGCATTTTCTTCACAGAGTTGCGAAAAAGAAAACGCAAGGATAAGAGCAAAAAGCTGCTATATTAGCAGCTTGACGAGGCTCCTACCCCTTTTCACTTGGCATTACAGAATCAGCAGAGCACAAAACATGAAAAAACAATTTGACGTCGACTTTCAAAACTTCATTAAATAAAAAGAAAATGCATCAAAATTACATCAGTTTCAGGTTTACATAAAATAAGCAAACCACATAGAGAGAAAAACAACAAAAAACAAAAGAAAACAGCGTGCGGCCAATCATGAAACAATGCACACGTTGCTAAACGGCTACCAAAGTATTACAACATGATTATACAACGTTTACAACACTGGGTATGCGAAAAGCACGAGTTTTAGTGCACAAGGGAAACACTGACGAGTGAAATGTTGTATGTTTTACTCGTAAAAAAAAGCAACGAAAAAAATGTCAAAGAAAGCAAACATTATACGATGCCATGTTACACAAGCACTATTATAGGGTGTTTCTTTTACATATAGTACTGTAGCCGGACAACTAGAAGATGCTAAACTACACGGCGCCATTTTGGATGAGAAGGTTCTTAAGTTGTTTTTTATGTATATTAAAGATGTCGATGTTTTTATTTTCAAACAAGTTAAAACAAGCTGGAATACAGTGTTCAAGTCTTCTCAAACCGTGATTAGTTCGCGAATAAGGAACAAACCAGGAAGGCCTTTTCCGAATGTCATAATAGGATTGTGTATTTTTCCTGAGGTTACACAGTTTAGGAAAACAAGCATTGTTTGATAGCAAGCTTTGTTTGTATTTCATAATAAGGTTGAAACTGTGTATGTGATCTATCGGTAAAATCTTATATTCTCTGAATAAATGACTTGTATGTGCGTCGTATGGTACGTTTGCAATATGACGAATCGCTTTTTTCTGCAGGAAAAATATTTTGTTCCGATTTGCTTTAGATGTATCTGCCCACACTAGACTACAATAGTTTATGTGAGATGAAAACAACGTATTATAGAGTAAAAGTTTAATGTTTGCTGGAAGTATCTGTCGAAGTTTAGAGAGAGCACCACACGTCCTAGCTATATTTCTAGTTACTTTATTAACGTGTTCATCCCAATTAAGATTTTCATTAAAAATTACTCCTAAGGATGAAACTTCTTTGACAACCTCAATTTTTTCGGGCCCGAGATATATATCCAAACCACGACAGACAGCCTTCTGAACCGGTGCGAATACCACAGCTTTGGATTTTTTTGTGTTGATCGTTAAATAATTTGCAGTACTCCAAATGAAGATGTCGTTAAGAATGTTGTTGGCTGAGTCTGCAAGCTTACCTAAATCATTACCATGAAAAAATATACTAGTGTCATCTGCATAAATTATAAAGTCCACATATTTGCTGACACTTGTTATGTCATTTATATAAATATTAAACAGTAGGGTCCCCAATATGCTGCCCTGAGGTACACCTGACGTTATGGTTAGTAGGGAGGATTGGCTGTCATTTATAACTACAGATTGCTTTCTTTGTGATAAATAAGATTTCAGAAAGTCAAGTGGGGTTCCCCGAAAACCATAATGACGCAATTTTGCATAGAGTACTTCGTGGTTGATTCTATCGAACGCTTTGGAATAGTCAATAAAAACACCCAATGTTAACAGTTTCTTTTCAAATGAGTTAAGTATGAGTTCTTTTTGTGTGAGGAGAGCCAGTTCCGTGGACATGCCCCGTCGGAAGCCAAATTGATGCGGTGATAATATAGAGTACTTTTCACAAAAAGACATGACACGTTGATATATTATTTTCTCTAGCCCTTTAGATATAACAGGAAGTATCGAGATCGGACGATAATTAGAAAAAATATTTCGGTCACCAGATTTGTATAAGACACTAACTCTCGCATGCTTCATTTTTTCTGGGAAAACTCCCGTGGATAAGCAGATATTAAACAGATGGGTAAGAACAGGTAACAAAAGATCAAGTGCTGCTTTAATAGGTCTAATTTGTAGGTCATCTATGTCCCGAGCAGTAGTGTTCTTTAGTGACATAAATACAGACAGTACTTCTTCAGGAGTTGTGTTTAAAAAATATGCAGTGCTCATGTTTGGCACACCTAGAAAGTCCCTGTAATCACTATTACAGGCACGAGAAGGGTTTGATAAATCAGAGGACACCAGCGTTGTGAAGTACACGTTAAATTTATTAGCAAGTTCTTGACCCTTTACTATCTTGTTATCTATGTTTAACTCAAGTGCGTTGTCTCGAGAGCAACTTCTATTTAGAAGCTTATTTATTTCTCGCCAAAGCACGTCGCCACGAGTGCTAACCCTCTTGAAGAGAGCTTCATAGTACGCATCCTTAGTTTTTCTCAGTTGCTTCGTTACAAAATTTCTATACCGCTTGTATTCCGAAAGATCGTTGTGGTGTCTTGTTTTCACGAATTTTGCGTACAGAAGATTTTTCTTCTTAATCATTTCCAGACATTCTCGCGTCATCCATTGTTTCCGACCTTTCTTCAGGGTTTCGACAGTTTTATATTTAAAACACTTATGGTAAGTTTTTCTTAACAGGCACATGAATATTTCATACGCCTCGTTAGCGTTAACTGATTTATAGACAGGATCCCAAAAAATCTGCGCAATTTCACGCCTAAAAGTGTCTAATGTTTTGTCACTAATTTCCTGTATTTTGTATGATTCTGGAGTTGATACTTTTGCGCGATTAAGATACTCGTTGCGATTTTGAAACATGTATATAGGGTAGTGATCACTAATATCGGCAATAACAGTTCCAGATACGGTTGAATCACTTATGTCATTTGTAATAAGTAAGTCGATAAGGCTTTCAGTATCTAAAGTGACACGTGTAGTTTCAGTAATAATATTAGCACACGCAAAGGAATCAAGTAGTAGTTGGAAGTTACGAGTGGTTTCAGTTTGCTGTAAAAGGTTTATATTGCAGTCGCCCCCTATGATAATGTGCAACTTGTTAGTGCACGCATACGTAAGCAGATTTTCAAGAAATTGAAAAAACGCTTCTGTTTTTCCGTCAGGTGGACGATAAACTACCACATATACATACTTGTGACATGCTAGTGATAATGCCTCATAGTCTGGTGTAATCGCTGAAAATTCTGAGAGAAGGCTGCAAACTAAGTGGTCAGCAATTAGTTGCAAAACACCTCCCCCTCGACGAGAGGGCCTGTTTAAAAAGAACGATTTATACGTTGGCAAGCATAGTACCTCATCATTGCACGTGTACCAAGTTTCAGAAATCATGATGATGTCGAATTTAAACGAAAATTCGTCGAGAAACGTAGTTATATCATCGTGCTTGTTGCGAGCTGAGCGAGCATTTAAGTGCATGATACTGCAATATCCACTAGTGTAAGGTATATTGACATCACGTGGTAATATCGCCATTTTAACAAAAGGAAAAAAAGAAAAAGAAAAAAAAAGGTTGCGCCGAAAAAACGAAAAGTGCTAATCAGATAAGCCTACGGCATGCTTGATGCCCCGCGGCTGCTTGAAGTGGCCGCGTGCATTTTGTGCAAGTCAGCTTCACATGTGATTTGAACTGCACGAGATGTTTCCGTTTCACGCGCAAATATTTTGCCACCACTTGCCCACGCGAAGCGCCAGTTCATTTCCCGTTTCCGAGCAATCGTCATACCCAGCAATTTTTTCAGTTGGGGACAAAGGTGCTCATTTACGAAAACAGACTGTTTAGTTGTGAAACCCAGTTCCTCAGCTGTGAATCGAGTTCTCCTTGCTTTCTTAACGATGGCATCCCTCTTAGCTCGGCGATTGAAAACAACCACGATGTTTTCGTTCAGGGGGGCATCACTGCCTGCTTTGCTACCCCGATCGGGAACAGCGCTTGCATGAGGGCGTACCTCGTTGTTCTTTGCAACACCTGGGTCTGGTACCGTGTTACTTTGCGAAGTGGCACTCCTCGCTGGCAAACGGTGGCATATTTCTATGTCTTGTTCACTTATTGGCTCCCCCAAGGCGTCACCAACTTTGGCAAGCAATTGCACAAGGTTTTCATTAGGGGTACGTGGGATCCCTTTAATTTCTATATTTTTGTTTCGAGAGTATTGATCCTGAGTAGTTAGGCGCGTGGAATTTTCGTGCACCAACTTTCTCAAACGGTCTATCTCACATTGCATTGCCTCTTGGGACGCCCTGAGAGCAGCGTTTTCCCTTCTAATTTCAGCGCACTCTTGTTTTATGTTTTCGTAGTCTTTGTTCATGTATTCAAGGCTTTTGTTTAACTCTCTGATTTCTTTCCGAATGTCGCGTTTGAAGTCCGCGAACTCAGTACCCATAATTAAAGGGCAAGTTACAGATTCAACAGTGGGCAAAACAAGTACGAACTTTGAAAAATAGGCAACAGAGACAGCGCTAGGATAGCGAATGAACTATACAAAACAGGAGGGCAAATGCCTAACCTGGGAAAACAACAGCAATAAGCGTCTCTGTCGTAGGCTGTCCCTGCTGCCAAGTGATCGAGGGAGGCGTTGCAGCTGTCTTTTTGAAGGGCCAGGGGTGGCCGATGCCACGTGGTATGGTGCCGGGCGCAAAAAAGTAGCCGGTCGGTCGGCGCGGCACTCCCGCAAGGCGCTGGATGCAGCACGCTCCGCTATCAACGCCGATAGTCAGCCACTGTACGCCTCGAACACCTGGGAAAACAACAGCAATAATCGTCTCTGTCGTAGGCTGTCCCTGCTGCCAAGTGATCTCGTTAAAGCGCATGCAAGCATCGTGAAACCTAAAAGAACGATGTCATTTAGCGAGATACAGCATTCTGTACTGCAATAAGTTGGTGAAAAACATTGAGTTTATGCAAACATCGTAATTATGAACGAAACAGTGTAATAGAGTGTTTTTAAATCCAAGTGCGAATGTTAGGTTAGGTTAAGATATGAACCGTCGTAAGACCGCAATAAACAATGTCACTTAGTGAGATGCAGTAATTTTCACCATTACAAGTCGGGAACTGCGATATCTTATGTTAAATCGCATGAAACCGTCGTAATGTTGTAGAAAGCTTTGTAAAGTAGCGAGTAAAACGTTTTCTAACGATAGAAGTGCGAAGGTTATGTTAGTTTGAGTTAGTTTAAGCTAGGTAGCGTCGTGAAACCACCAAAAACGACGTCATCTAACGAGATGGTGTTGTTTTATTGCGACTACGAAACTGCGATAGGTGAAATATTGTGAAAGGACACAAAACGGCATGAAGAAGCCAGGTACTGCGTGTTGTACCGTTACAAGTGCGACACGGCTATATTGTGATATTCTCGTTAAAGCGCATGCAAGCATCGTGAAACCTTAACGAACGATGTCATTTAGCGAGATACAGCGTTCTGTACTGTAACAAGTTGGTGAAAAACTGTGAGGTCATGCAAATATCCTAAATGTGAACGAAACAGTGTAATAGAGCGTTTTCAGATACAAGTGCGAATGTTAGGTTCGGTTAAGGTATGAACCGTCGTAAAACCGCATTAAACAATGTCACTTAGTGAGATGCAGTGTTCTTCACCATTACAAGTCGGGAACTGCGATATGTAATGTGAAAGCGCTTGCAACCGTCGTAATGTTGTAGAAAGCAATGTAAAGTAGCGAGTAAAACATTTTCTAACGATAGAAGTGCGAAGGTTATGTTAGGTTGAGTTATGTTAATTTAAGCTAGGTAGCGTCGTGAAACCACCAAAAAGGACGTCATCTAACGAGATAGTGTTGTTTTATTGCATGTACGAAACTGCAATAGGTGAAATGTTGTGAAAGCACACAAAACGGCATGAACAAGCCAGATACTGCGTGTTGTACCGTTACAAGTGCGAAACAGCTATATTGTGATATTCTCGTTAAAGCACATGCAAGCATCGTGAAACCTAAAAGAACGATGTCAATTAGCGAGATACAGCATTCTGTACTGCAATAAGTTGGTGAAAAACTGTGAGGTTATGCAAACATCGTAATTAGGAACGAAACAGTGTAATAGAGCGTTTTTAGATACAAGTGCGAATGTTATGTTAGGTTAAGATATGAACCGTCGTAAAACCGCTTTTCACAATGTCACTTAGTGAGATGCCGTGTTCTTCATATTACAAGTCGGGAACTGCGATATGTAATGTGAAAGCGCTTGTAACCGTCGTAATGTTGTAGAAAGCAATGTAAAGTAGCGAGTAAAACGTTTTCTAACGATAGAAGTGCGCAGGTTATGTTAGTTTGAGTTATGTTACTTTAAGCTGGGTAGCGTCGTGAAACCACCAAAAACGACGTCATCTAACGAGATAGTGTTGTTTTATTGCATGTACGAAACTGCAATAGGTGAAATGTTATGAAAGCACACAAAACGGCATGAACAAGCCAGATACCGCGTGTTGTACCGTTACAAGTGCGAAACTGCTGTATTGTGATATTCTCGTTAAAGCGCATGTAAGCATCGTGAAACCCTAAAGAACGATGTCATTTAGCGAGATACAGCGTTCTGTACTGCAACCGTCGTTAAACCGCATTAAACAATCTCATTTAGTGAGATGCAGTGTTTTTCACAATTACAAGTCGGAAACTGCGATATCTAATGTGAAAGCGCATGAAACCGTCGTAATGTTGTAGAGAGCATTGTAAAGTAGCGAGTAAAATGTTTTCTAACGATAGAAGTGCGAAGGTTATTTTAGGTTGAGTTATGTTAGTTTAGGCTAGGTAGCGTCGTGAAACCACCATAAAGGACGTCATCTAACGAGATAGTGTTGTTTTATTGCATGTACGAAACTGCAATAGGTGAAATGTTGTGAAAGCACACAAAACGGCATGAACAAGCCAGATACTGCGTTTTGTACCGTTACAAGTGCAAAACTGCTGTATTGTGATATTCTCGTTAAAGCGCATGCAAGCATCGTGAAACCTTAAAGAACGATGTCATTTAGCGAGATACAGCGTTCTGTACTGCAACCGTCGTAAAACCGCATTAAACAATGTCACTTAGTGAGATGCAGTGTTTTTCACCATTACAAGGCGGGAACTGCGATATCTATTGTGAAAGCGCATGAAACCGTCGTAATGCTGTAGAGAGCATTGTAAAGTAGCGAGTAAAACGTTTTCTAACGATAGAATGCGAAGGTTATGTTGAATGAGTTATGGTAATTTAAGCTAGGTAGCGTCGTGAAACCACCAAAAAGGACGTCATCTAACGAGATAGTGTTGTTTTATTGCATGTACGAAACTGCAATAGGTGAAATGTTTTGAAAGCACACAAAACGGCATGAACAAGCCAGATACTGCGTGTTGTACCGTTACAAGTGCGAAACTGCTGTATTGTGATATTCTCGTTAAAGCGCATGCAAGCATCGTGAAACCTAAAAGAACGATGTCATTTAGCGAGATACAGCATTCTGTACTGCAATAAGTTGGTGAAAAACATTGAGTTTATGCAAACATCGTAATTATGAACGAAACAGTGTAATAGAGTGTTTTTAAATCCAAGTGCAAATGTTAGGTTAGGTTAAGATATGAACCGTCGTAAAACCGCAATAAACAATGTCACTTAGTGAGATGCAGTAATTTTCACCATTACAAGTCGGGAACTGCGATATCTTATGTTAAATCGCATGAAACCGTCGTAATGTTGTAGAAAGCTTTGTAAAGTAGCGAGTAAAACGTTTTCTAACGATAGAAGTGCGCAGGTTATGTTAGTTTGAGTTATGTTACTTTAAGCTGGGTAGCGTCGTGAAACCACCAAAAACGACGTCATCTAACGAGATAGTGTTGTTTTATTGCGAGTACAAAACTGCGATAGGCGAAATGATGTGAAAGCACACAAAACGGCATGAACAAGCCAAATACTGCGTGTTGTACTGTCACAAGAAATAAAATGCTATGTTGTGATATTCTCGTTAAAGCGCATGCAAGCATCGTGAAACCTTTAAGAATGATGTCATTTAGCGAGATACAGCGTTCTGTACAGGTTGGTGTAATAGGTTGGTGAAAAACTGTGAGGTCATGCAAAAATCGTAATTGTGAACGAAACAGTGTAATAGAGCGTTTTGAGATACAAGTGCGAATGTTAGGTTAGGTTAAGATATGAACCGTCGTAAAACCGCATTAAACATTGTCACTTAGTGAGATGCAGTGTTTTTAACAATTACAAGTCGGGAACTGCGATATCTAATGTGAAAGCGCATGAAACCGTCGTAATGTTGTAGAGAGCATTGTAAAGTAGCGAGTAAAACGTTTTCTAACGATAGAAGTGCGAAGGTTATTTTAGGTTGAGTTATGTTACTTTAGGCTAGGTAGCGTCGTGAAACCACCATAAAGGACGTCATCTAACGAGATAGTGTTGTTTTATTGCATGTACGAAACTGCAATAGGTAAAATGTTGTGAGAGCACACAAAACGGCATGAACAAGCCAGATACTGTGTTTTGTACCGTTACAAGTGCAAAACTGCTGTATTGTGATATTCTCGTTAAAGCGCATGCAAGCATCGTGAAACCTTAAAGAACGATGTCATTTAGCGAGATACAGCGTTCTGTACTGCAACCGTCGTAAAACCGCATGAAACAATGTCACTTAGTGAGATGCAGTGTTTTTCACCATTACAAGTCGGGAACTGCGATATCTAATGTGAAAGCGCATAAAACCGTCGTAATGTTGTAGAGAGCATTGTAAAGTAGCGAGTAAAACGTTTTCTAACGATAGAAGTGCGAAGGTTATGTTAGGTTGAGTTATGGTAATTGAAGCTAGGTAGCGTCGTGAAACCACCAAAAAGGACGTCATCTAACGAGATAGTGTTGTTTTATTGCATGTACGAAACTGCAATAGGTGAAATGTTTTGAAAGCACACAAAACGGCATGAACAAGCCAGATACTGCGTGTTGTACCGTTACAAGTGCGAAACTGCTGTATTGTGATATTCTCGTTAAAGCGCATGCAAGCATCGTGAAACCTAAAAGAACGATGTCATTTAGCGAGATACAGCATTCTGTACTGCAATAAGTTGGTGAAAAACATTGAGGTTATGCAAACATCGTAATTATGGACGAAACAGTGCAATAGAGTGTTTTTAAATCCAAGTTCGAATGTTAGGTTAGGTTAAGATATGAACCGTCGTAAAACCGCAATAAACAATGTCCCTTAGTGAGATGCAGTAATTTTCACCTTTACAAGTCGGGAACTGCGATATCTTATGTTAAATCGCATGAAACCGTCGTAATGTTGTAGAAAGCTTTGTAAAGTAGCGAATAAAACGTTTTCTAACGATAGAAGTGCGAAGGTTATGTTAGTTTGAGTTAGTTTAAGCTAGGTAGCGTCGTGAAACCACCAAAAACGACGTCATCTAACGAGATGGTGTTGTTTTAATGCGACTACGAAACTGCGATAGGTGAAATATTGTGAAAGGACACAAAACGGCATGAACAAGGCAGGTACTGCGTGTTGTACCGTTACAAGTGCGAAACGGCTATATTGTGATATTCTCGTGAAAGCGCATGCAAGCATCGTGAAACCTTAACGAACGATGTCATTTAGCGAGATACAGCGTTCTGTACTGTAACAAGTTGGTGAAAAACTGTGAGGTCATGCAAATATCCTAAATGTGAACGAAACAGTGTAATAGAGTGTTTTTAGACCCAAGTGCGAATGTTAGGTTCGGTTAAGATACTAACCGTCGTAAAACCGCAATAAACAATGTCACTTAGTGAGATGCAGTGTTTTTCACCATTACAAGTCGGGAACTGCGATATCTTATGTTAAATCGCATGAAACCGTCGTAATTTTGTAGAAAGCATTGTAAAGTAGCGAGTAAAATGTTTTCTGACGATAGAAGTGCGAAGATTATGTTAGGTTGAGTTAGTTTAGGCTAGGTAGCGTTGTGAAACCACAGAAAACGACGTCATCTAACGAGATAGTGTTGTTTTATTGCGACTACGAAACTGCGATAGGTGAAATATTGTGAAAGGACACAAAACGGCATGAACTAGCCAGGTAGTGCGTGTTGTACCGTTACAAGTGCGAAACTGCTATATTGTGATATTCTCGTTAAAGCGCATGCAAGCATCGTGAAACCTTAACGAACGATGTCATTTGGCGAGATACAGCGTTCTGTACTGTAACAAGTTGGTGAAAAACTGTGAGGTCATGCAAATATCCTAAATGTAAACGAAACAGTGTAATAGAGCGTTTTTAGATACAAGTGCGAATGTTAGGTTCGGTTAAGGTATGAACCGTCGTAAAACCACATTAAACAATGTCACTTAGTGAGATGCAGTGTTTTTCACCATTACAAGTCGGGAACTGCGATATCTAATGTGAAAGCGCATGAAACCGTCGTATCGTTGTAGAGATCATCGTAAAGTAGCGAGTAAAACGTTTTCTAACGATAGAAGTGCGAAGGTTATGTTAGGTTGAGTTATGTTAGTTTAAGCTAGGTAGCGTCGTGAAACCACCATAAAGGACGTCATCTAACGAGATAGTGTTGTTTTATTGCATGTACGAAACTGCAATAGGTGAAATGTTATGAAAGCACACAAAACGGCATGAACAAGGCAGATACCGCGTGTTGTACCGTTACAAGTGCGAAACTGCTGTATTTTGATATTCTCGTTAAAGCGCATGCAAGCATCGTGAAACCCTAAAGAACGATGTCATTTAGCGAGATACAGCGTTCTGTACTGCAACCGTCGTTAAACCGCATTAAACAATGTCATTTAGTGAGATGCAGTGTTTTTCACAATTACAAGTCGGAAACTGCGATATCTAATGTGAAAGCGCATGAAACCGTCGTAATGTTGTAGAGAGCATTGTAAAGTAGCGAGTAAAACGTTTTCTAACGATAGAAGTGCGGAGGTTATTTTAGGTTGAGTTATGTAAGTTTAGGCTAGGTAGCGTCGTGAAACCACCATAAAGGACGTCTTCTAACGAGATAGTGTTGTTTTATTGCATGTACGAAACTGCAATAGGTGAAATGTTGTGAAAGCACACAAAACGGCATGAACAAGCCAGATACTGCGTTTTGTACCGTTACAAGTGCAAAACTGCTGTATTGTGATATTCTCGTTAAAGCGCATGCAAGCATCGTGAAACCTTAAAGAACGATGTCATTTAGCGAGATACAGCGTTCTGTACTGCAACCGTCGTAAAACCGCATTAAACAATGTCACTTAGTGAGATGCAGTGTTTTTCACCATTACAAGTCGGGAACTGCGATATCTATTGTGAAAGCGCATGAAACCGTCGTAATGCTGTAGAGAGCATTGTAAAGTAGCGAGTAAAACGTTTTCTAACGATAGAATGCGAAGGTTATGTTAGGTTGAGTTATGGTAATTTAAGCTAGGTAGCGTCGTGAAACCACCAAAAAGGACGTCATCTAACGAGATAGTGTTGTTTTATTGCATGTACGAAACTGCAATAGGTGAAATGTTTTGAAAGCACACAAAACGGCATGAACAAGCCAGATACTGCGTGTTGTACCGTTACAACTGCGAAACTGCTGTATTGTGATATTCTCGTTAAAGCGCATGCAAGCATCGTGAAACCTAAAAGAACGATGTCATTTAGCGAGATACAGCATTCTGTACTGCAATAAGTTGGTGAAAAACATTGAGTTTATGCAAACATCGTAATTATGAACGAAACAGTGTAATAGAGTGTTTTTAAATCCAAGTGCGAATGTTAGGTTAGGTTAAGATATGAACCGTCGTAAAACTGCAATAAACAATGTCACCTAGTGAGATGCAGTAATTTTCACCATTACAAGTCGGGAACTGCGATATCTTATGTTAAATCGCATGAAACCGTCGTAATGTTGTAGAAGGCTTTGTAAAGTAGCGAGTAAAACGTTTTCTAACGATAGAAGTGCGAAGGTTATGTTAGTTCGAGTTAGTTTAAGCTAGGTAGCGTCGTGAAACCACCAAAAACGACGTCATCTAACGAGATGGTGTTGTTTTATTGCGACTACGAAACTGCGATAGGTGAAATATTGTGAAAGGACACAAAACGGCATGAACAAGCCAGGTACTGCGTGTTGTACCGTTACAAGTGCGAAACGGCTATATTGTGATATTCTCGTTAAAGCGCATGCAAGCATCGTGAAACCTTAACGAACGATGTCATTTAGCGAGATACAGCGTTCTGTTCTGTAACAAGTTGGTGAAAAACTGTGATGTCATGCAAATATCCTAAATGTGAACGAAACAGTGTAATAGAGCGTTTTCAGATACAAGTGCGAATGTTAGGTTCGGTTAAGGTATGAACCGTCTTAAAACCGCATTAAACAATGTCACTTAGTGAGATGCAGTGTTTTTCACCATTACAAGTCGGGAACTGCGATATCTAATGTGAAAGCGCATGAAACCGTCGTATCGTTGTAGAGATCATTGTAAAGTAGCGAGTAAAACGTTTTCTAACGATAGAAGTGCGAAGGTTATGTTAGGTTGAGTTATGTTAGTTTAAGCTAGGTAGCGTCGTGAAACCACCAAAAAGGACGTCATCTAACGAGATAGTGTTGTTTTATTGCATGTACGAAACTGCAATAGGTGAAATGTTATGAAAGCACACAAAACGGCATGAACAAGCCAGATACCGCGTGTTGTACCGTTACAAGTGCGAAACTGCTGTATTGTGATATTCTCGTTAAAGCGCATGCAAGCATCGTGAAACCCTAAAGAACGATGTCATTTAGCGAGATACAGCGTTCTGTACTGCAACCGTCGTTAAACCGTGTTAAACAATGTCATTTAGTGAGATGCAGTGTTTTTCACAATTACAAGTCGGAAACTGCGATATCTAATGTGAAAGCGCATGAAACCGTCGTAATGTTGTAGAGAGCATTGTAAAGTAGCGAGTAAAACGTTTTCTAACGATAGAAGTGCGAAGGTTATTTTAGGTTGAGTTATGTTAGTTTAGGCTAGGTAGCGTCGTGAAACCACCATGAAGGACGTCATCTAACGAGATAGTGTTGTTTTATTGCATGTACGAAACTGCAATAGGTGAAATGTTGTGAAAGCACACAAAACGGCATGAACAAGGCAGATACTGCGTGTTGTACCGTTACAAGTGCGAAACTGCTGTATTGTAATATTCTCGTTAAAGCGCATGCAAGCATCGTGAAACCTAAAAGAACGATGTCATTTAGCGAGATACAGCATTCCGTACTGCAATAAGTTGGTGAAAAACTGTGAGGTTATGCCAACATCGTAATTATGAACGAAACAGTGTAATAGAGTGTTTTTAGACCCAAGTGCGAATGTTAGGTTCGGTTAAGATACTAACCGTCGTAAAACCGCAATAAACAATGTCACTTAGTGAGATGCAGTGTTTTTCACCATTACAAGTCGGGAACTGCGATATCTTATGTTAAATCGCATGAAACCGTCGTAATTTTGTAGAAAGCATTGTAAAGTAGCGAGTAAAATGTTTTCTAACGATAGATGTGCGAAGATTATGTTAGGTTGAGTTAGTTTAGGCTAGGTAGCGTTGTGAAACCACAGAAAACGACGTCATCTAACGAGATAGTGTTGTTTTATTGCGACTACGAAACTGCGATAGGTGAAATATTGTGAAAGGACACAAAACGGCATGAACTAGCCAGGTAGTGCGTGTTGTACCGTTACAAGTGCGAAACTGCTATATTGTGATATTCTCGTTAAAGCGCATGCAAGCATCGTGAAACCTTAACGAACGATGTCATTTGGCGAGATACAGCGTTCTGTACTGTAACAAGTTGGTGAAAAACTGTGAGGTCATGCAAATATCCTAAATGTAAACGAAACAGTGTAATAGAGCGTTTTTAGATACAAGTGCGAATGTTAGGTTCGGTTAAGGTATGAACCGTCGTAAAACCACATTAAACAATGTCACTTAGTGAGATGCAGTGTTTTTCACCATTACAAGTCGGGAACTGCGATATCTAATGTGAAAGCGCATGAAACCGTCGTATCGTTGTAGAGATCATCGTAAAGTAGCGAGTAAAACGTTTTCTAACGATAGAAGTGCGAAGGTTATGTTAGGTTGAGTTATGTTAGTTTAAGCTAGGTAGCGTCGTGAAACCACCAAAAAGGACGTCATCTAACGAGATAGTGTTGTTTTATTGCATGTACGAAACTGCAATAGGTGAAATGTTATGAAAGCACACAAAACGGCATGAACAAGGCAGATACCGCGTGTTGTACCGTTACAAGTGCGAAACTGCTGTATTTTGATATTCTCGTTAAAGCGCATGCAAGCATCGTGAAACCCTAAAGAACGATGTCATTTAGCGAAATACAGCGTTCTGTACTGCAACCGTCGTTAAACCGCATTAAACAATGTCATTTAGTGAGATGCAGTGTTTTTCACAATTACAAGTCGGAAACTGCGATATCTAATGTGAAAGCGCATGAAACCGTCGTAATGTTGTAGAGAGCATTGTAAAGTAGCGAGTAAAACGTTTTCTAACGATAGAAGTGCGGAGGTTATTTTAGGTTGAGTTATGTAAGTTTAGGCTAGGTAGCGTCGTGAAACCACCATAAAGGACGTCTTCTAACGAGATAGTGTTGTTTTATTGCATGTACGAAACTGCAATAGGTGAAATGTTGTGAAAGCACACAAAACGGCATGAACAAGCCAGATACTGCGTTTTGTACCGTTACAAGTGCAAAACTGCTGTATTGTGATATTCTCGTTAAAGCGCATGCAAGCATCGTGAAACCTTAAAGAACGATGTCATTTAGCGAGATACAGCGTTCTGTACTGCAACCGTCGTAAAACCGCATTAAACAATGTCACTTAGTGAGATGCAGTGTTTTTCACCATTACAAGTCGGGAACTGCGTTATCTATTGTGAAACCGCATGAAACCGTCGTAATGCTGTAGAGAGCATTGTAAAGTAGCGAGTAAAACGTTTTCTAACGATAGAATGCGAAGATTATGTTAGGTTGAGTAATGGTAATTTGAGCTAGGTAGCGTCGTGAAACCACCAAAAAGGACGTCATCTAACGAGATAGTGTTGTTTTATTGCATGTACGAAACTGCAATAGGTGAAATGTTGTGAAAGCACACAAAACGGCATGAACAAGCCAGATACTACGTGTTGTACCGTTACAAGTGCGAAACAGCTATATTGTGATATTCTCGTTAAAGCGCATGCAAGCATCGTGAAACCTTAACGAACGATGTCATTTAGCGAGATACAGCGTTCTGTACTGTAACAAGTTGGTGAAAAACTGTGATGTCATGCAAATATCCTAAATGTGAACGAAACAGTGTAATAGAGCGTTTTCAGATACAAGTGCGAATGTTAGGTTCGGTTAAGGTATGAACCGTCGTAAAACCGCATTAAACAATGTCACTTAGTGAGATGCAGTGTTCTTCACCATTACAAGTCGGGAACTGCGATATGTAATGTGAAAGCGCTTGCAACCGTCGTAATGTTGTAGAAAGCAATGTAAAGTAGCGAGTAAAACATTTTCTAACGATAGAAGTGCGAAGGTTATGTTAGGTTGAGTTATGTTAATTTAAGCTAGGTAGCGTCGTGAAACCACCAAAAAGGACGTCATCTAACGAGATAGTGTTGTTTTATTGCATGTACGAAACTGCAATAGGTGAAATGTTGTGAAAGCACACAAAACGGCATGAACAAGCCAGATACTACGTGTTGTACCGTTACAAGTGCGAAACAGCTATATTGTGATATTCTCGTTAAAGCGCATGCAAGCATCGTGAAACCTAAAAGAACGATGTCAATTAGCGAGATACAGCATTCTGTACTGCAATAAGTTGGTGAAAAACTGTGAGGTTATGCAAACATCGTAATTAGGAACGAAACAGTGTAATAGAGCGTTTTTATATACAAGTGCGAATGTTATGTTAGGTTAAGATATTACCGTCGTAAAACCGCTTTTCACAATGTCACTTAGTGAGATGCCGTGTTCTTCATCATTACAAGTCGGGAACTGCGATATGTAATGTGAAAGCGCTTGCAACCGTCGTAATTTTGTAGAAAGCAATGTAAAGTAGCGAGTAAAACGTTTTCTAACGATAGAAGTGCGCAGGTTATGTTAGTTTGAGTTATGTTACTTTAAGCTGGGTAGCGTCGTGAAACCACCAAAAATGACGTCATCTAACGAGATAGTGTTGTTTTAATGCGAGTACAAAACTGCGATAGGCGAAATGATGTGAAAGCACACAAAACGGCATGAACAAGCGAAATACTGCGTGTTGTACCGTCACAAGAAAGAAACTGCTATGTTGTGATATTCTCGTTAAAGCGCATGCAAGCATCGTGAAACCTTTAAGAATGATGTCATTTAGCGAGATACAGCGTTCTGTACAGGTTGGTGTAATAGGTTGGTGAAAAACTGTGAGGTCATGCGAAAATCGTAATTGTGAACGAAACAGTGTAATAGAGCGTTTTGAGATACAAGTGCGAATGCTAGGTTAGGTTAAGATATCAACCGTCGTAAAACCGCATTAAACAATGTCACTTAGTGAGATGCAGTGTTTTTCACAATTACAAGTCGGGAACTGCGATATCTAATGTGAAAGCGCATGAAACCGTCGTATCGTTGTAGAGATCATTGTAAAGTAGTGAGTAAAATGTTTTCTAACGATAGAAGTGCGAAGGTTATGTTAGGTTGAGTTATGTTAGTTTAAGCGAGGTAGCGTCGTGAAACTACCAAAAAGGACGTCATCTAACGAGACAGTGTTGTTTTATTGCATGTACGAAACTGCAATGGGTGAAATGTTATGAAAGCACACAAAACGGCATGAACAAGCCAGATACCGCGTGTTGTACCGTTACAAGTGCGAAACTGCTGTATTGTGATATTCTCGTTAAAGCGCATGTAAGCATCGTGAAACCCTAAAGAACGATGTCATTTAGCGAGATACAGCGTTCTGTACTGCAACCGTCGTTAAACCGCATTAAACAATCTCATTTAGTGAGATGCAGTGTTTTTCACAATTACAAGTCGGAAACTGCGATATCTAATGTGAAAGCGCATGAAACCGTCGTAATGTTGTAGAGAGCATTGTAAAGTAGCGAGTAAAACGTTTTCTAACGATAGAAGTGCGAAGGTTATTTTAGGTTGAGTTATGTTAGTTTAGGCTAGGTAGCGTCGTGAAACCACCATAAAGGACGTCATCTAACGAGATAGTGTTGTTTTATTGCATGTACGAAACTGCAATAGGTGAAATGTTGTGAAAGCACACAAAACGGCATGAACAAGCCAGATACTGCGTTTTGTACCGTTACAAGTGCAAAACTGCTGTATTGTGATATTCTCGTTAAAGCGCATGCAAGCATCGTGAAACCTTAAAGAACGATGTCATTTCGCGAGATACAGCGTTCTGTACTGCAACCGTCGTAAAACCGCATGAAACAATGTCACTTAGTGAGATGCAGTGTTTTTCACCATTACAAGTCGGGAACTGCGATATCTAATGTGAAAGCGCATGAAACCGTCGTAATGTTGTAGAGAGCATTGTAAAGTAGCGAGTAAAACGTTTTCTAACGATAGAAGTGCGAAGGTTATGTTAGGTTGAGTTATGGTAATTTAAGCTAGGTAGCGTCGTGAAACCACCAAAAAGGACGTCATCTAACGAGATAGTGTTGTTTTATTGCATGTACGAAACTGCAATAGGTGAAATGTTTTGAAAGCACACAAAACGGCATGAACAAGCCAGATACTGCGTGTTGTACCGTTACAAGTGCGAAACTGCTGTATTGTGATATTCTCGTTAAAGCGCATGCAAGCATCGTGAAACCTAAAAGAACGATGTCATTTAGCGAGATACAGCATTCTGTACTGCAATAAGTTGGTGAAAAACATTGAGGTTATGCAAACATCGTAATTATGAACGAAACAGTGTAATAGAGTGTTTTTAAATCCAAGTGCGAATGTTAGGTTAGGTTAAGATATGAACCGTCGTAAAACCGCAATAAACAATGTCCCTTAGTGAGATGCAGTAATTTTCACCATTACAAGTCGGGAACTGCGATATCTTATGTTAAATCGCATGAAACCGTCGTAATGTTGTAGAAAGCTTTGTAAAGTAGCGAGTAAAACGTTTTCTAACGATAGAAGTGCGAAGGTTATGTTAGTTTGAGTTAGTTTAAGCTAGGTAGCGTCGTGAAACCACCAAAAACGACGTCATCTAACGAGATGGTGTTGTTTTATTGCGACTACGAAACTGCGATAGGTGAAATATTGTGAAAGGACACAAAACGGCATGAACAAGCCAGGTACTGCGTGTTGTACCGTTACAAGTGCGAAACGGCTATATTGTGATATTCTCGTGAAAGCGCATGCAAGCATCGTGAAACCTTAACGAACGATGTCATTTAGCGAGATACAGTGTTCTGTACTGTAACAAGTTGGTGAAAAACTGTGAGGTCATGCAAATATCCTAAATGTGAACGAAACAGTGTAATAGAGCGTTTTCAGATACAAGTGCGAATGTTAGGTTCGGTTAAGGTATGAACCGTCGTAAAACCGCATTAAACAATGTCACTTAGTGAGATGCAGTGTTTTTCACCATTACAAGTCGGGAACTGCGATATCTAATGTGAAAGCGCATGAAACCGTCGTATCGTTGTAGAGATCATTGTAAAGTAGCGAGTAAAACGTTTTCTAACCATAGAAGTGCGAAGGTTATGTTAGGTTGAGTTATGTTAGTTTAAGCTAGGTAGCGTCGTGAAACCACCAAAAAGGACGTCATCTAACGAGATAGTGTTGTTTTATTGCATGTACGAAACTGCAATAGGTGAAATGTTATGAAAGCACACAAAACGGCATGAACAAGCCAGATACCGCGTGTTGTACCGTTACAAGTGCGAAACTGCTGTATTGTGATATTCTCGTTAAAGCGCATGCAAGCATCGTGAAACCTAAAAGAACGATGTCATTTAGCGAGATACAGCATTCCGTACTGCAATAAGTTGGTGAAAAACTGTGAGGTTATGCAAACATCGTAATTATGAACGAAACAGTGTAATAGAGTGTTTTTAGACCCAAGTGCGAATGTTAGGTTCGGTTAAGATACTAACCGTCGTAAAACCGCAATAAACAATGTCACCTAGTGAGATGCAGTGTTTTTCACCATTACAAGTCGGGAACTGCGATATCTTATGTTAAATCACATGAAACCGTCGTAATTTTGTAGAAAGCATTGTAAAGTAGCGAGTAAAATGTTTTCTAACGATAGAAGTGCGAAGATTATGTTAGGTTGAGTTAGTTTAGGCTAGGTAGCGTCGTGAAACCACAAAAAACGACGTCATCTAACGAGATAGTGTTGTTTTATTGCGACTACGAAACTGCGATAGGTGAAATATTGTGAAAGGACACAAAACGGCATGAACTAGCCAGGTAGTGCGTGTTGTACCGTTACAAGTGCGAAACTGCTATATTGTGATATTCTCGTTAAAGCGCATGCAAGCATCGTGAAACCTTACCGAACGATGTCATTTGGCGAGATACAGCGTTCTGTACTGTAACAAGTTGGTGAAAAACTGTGAGGTCATGCAAATATCCTAAATGTAAACGAAACAGTGTAATAGAGCGTTTTTAGATACAAGTGCGAATGTTAGGTTCGGTTAAGGTATGAACCGTCGTAAAACCGCATTAAACAATGTCACTTAGTGAGATGCAGTGTTTTTCACCATTACAAGTCGGGAACTGCGATATCTAATGTGAAAGCGCATGAAACCGTCGTATCGTTGTAGAGATCATCGTAAAGTAGCGAGTAAAACGTTTTCTAACGATAGAAGTGCGAAGGTTATGTTAGGATGAGTTATGTTAGTTTAAGCTAGGTAGCGTCGTGAAACCACCAAAAAGGACGTCATCTAACGAGATAGTGTTGTTTTATTGCATGTACGAAACTGCAATAGGTGAAATGTTATGAAAGCACACAAAACGGCATGAACAAGCCAGATACCGCGTGTTGTACCGTTACAAGTGCGAAACTGCTCTATTGTGATATTCTCGTTAAAGCGCATGCAAGCATCGTGAAACCCTAAAGAACGATGTCATTTAGCGAGATACAGCGTTCTGTACTGCAACCGTCGTTAAACCGCATTAAACAATGTCATTTAGTGAGAGGCAGTGTTTTTCACAATTACAAGTCGGAAACTGCGATATCTAATGTGAAAGCGCATGAAACCGTCGTAATGTTGTAGAGAGCATTGTAAAGTAGCGAGTAAAACGTTTTCTAACGATAGAAGTGCGAAGGTTATTTTAGGTTGAGTTAGGTAGGTAGGTAGGTATAAACTTTATTTTTCCTTTGTAAAGGAAAGGTGCAATGGAAGAGAGATGAGGAGAGATTGCTACGCTCGATAGTCCTCCGCAACCCTCTCTGCCCAACCCAGGATGGCCTCCTGGACGTCGGGTTTCAAGCTGCGCATGGCAGCCTCCCACTGCTCCTCATTACTAATTAGTTTTCGAAGGGACGGTGGAGGGGGGTGCTTAGGGCACCCCCACATGATATGATTAAGATTTGCTTTCTGTGCGGGGCAATATTTACAGGAGGAGGACGGGTAAAGAGAAGGGTACATGAGGTGAAGAATGTAAGGAGAAGGAAAGGTGTGAGTCTGCAGCTGTCGCCACAGTACTTCGCGCCTTCGTATGGATTTCGACGTTAGCGGCGGTAAGGATAAACGACCAAGGCGGTAGTGACTACAGATGTCGTGAAATGTTAAAAGGCGATCCCGCGCAGCAAACGGTGCCGTTGTCGAAACGGGGCCTGGCTCTTCCAGCGCCTGCGCCCGGAACGTAAATCCTCGGGCGCTGGCGTGAGCCGCCTCGTTACCGGCAAGGCCCGCGTGCGCGGGAGTCCATATTAAAGCCGTGTCTTGTTGCGGGGGATGGGCCAAAAGGAGGGAGAGGGCTGTTTTGGACACCCTACCCGCTCCAAAATTGTAGATGGCAGTTTTTGAATCACTAATAATAAGTGAATAATTTGGAACTGTAAGGGCCAGAGCTATGGCTGCTTCTTCCGCCTCCTCAGAAGAGGAAGCAGAAATAGAAGCAGCAGCAGATATCTGACCTAGCGAATTCACAACTGAGAGGGCGAAAAAAGGACGAGTACTGTATTCGGCAGCGTCAACGTAGAGCACTTCTTTAGAAGTAGAAAATCGTTTTTCGAGAGTTTTTGCACGCTGTCGTCGACGTTGCTCGTGGTGCACAGGGTGCATGTTTTTAGGGAGCGGCGGAATGAGTAGATTCTTGTGTATTTCACGCGGAATAGTGTGTTTGGCGTTAGTGGTTGGAGTTGGCCTGATACTGAGGGTATCGAGTATGTATCTTCCGGTCTGTGTGTTGGAAAGACGAGCATATTGTGAAGTTAAGTGTGCTTCAATAAGTTCAGTTAAGGTGTTCAATGTGCCTGTCTCCATGAGCCGTGCGGTGGACGTTCGAATGGGGACTCCGAGAGCGAATTTGTAGATTTTACGTAACAAAGTGTCTACGTTATTTTGTTCTCTTCTCAGAAGGAACAGATAAGGGAGAGAATAAGTCACTTTATTGAGGACGAAGGCTTGGATGAGGCGGAGGAGCTCTGCCTCTCGTAGCCCGCCATGCTTATTAGATATCCTGCCTATAAGGCGTAGAGTGTGGTCCACAGTTGTTTGAAGTGCTTTAATGGTGTGTGTGTTTAGTCGATTTCGTTGTATGTGTAGTCCAAGCACCCTGAGTCTGTCAACTTTAGGCACGGGTGTATTGTTCAGTGTTATTTGTATATCAGAGATGTGCTTTTCAGAGCCCCGATGGGCAGGAAGGAGGAGCAGTTCAGATTTAGTGGGTGAACAGGTCAGATTCATGTTACCCGCACAAACCACCACCCTGTCAGCAGCAGTCTGCAGAGTTTCCTGAATGTGACCATCGGAGCCGCCTGTCATCCAGAGGGTAATATCATCTGCATAAAGTGAAAATTTGAGATCTGATATGGATCTCAGCGTTCGAGCCAGCGGCATCATCGCGATGTTAAAAAGGAAAGGTGATAACACTGATCCTTGAGGTGTGCCGAAACTCCCCAAGGAGTAAGAACAAGAGTGTTCAGACCCAATGTAAATAGTTGCCGTACGGTTCGAAAGGAACGCAGATATGTAATCATGAATCTTTTTACCAACGCCTATAGCGCTCAGTTCACTCAATATGGCAGTGTGGCTGACGTTGTTAAAAGCCCCATGGAGATCGAGACTGAGAATTGCTTGAGTATCGAGGCTAGAGTTAGGGATAATGATGTCATGCTTCAGTCGAAGCATGACATCTTGACTGGAAAGGGATTTACGGAAGCCTATCATTTCGTGAGGGTATAAGTTGTGTTCTTCTATAAATTTGCTAAGGCGGTTGAGGATTACATGTTCAAGTGTTTTTCCGATGCATGAAGTGAGGGAAATCGGACGTAGGTTGGCTGTGTTTATGGGCTTACCAGGTTTTGGTATGAAAATAACTCTGGCGTCCTTCCACGCAGCCGGCAAGGTAGAAGTGTCGAAGCAGTGGTTAAAAAATTTAGTGAGGGCTATAATTGAGTTTTCATCTAAGTTGCGGAGAAGTTTATTATTGACGAGGTCAGGGCCTGGTGCAGATGAGGTGCGAAGGTTCGCAAGCGCGTGTCTAACCTCAGCCTCCGTTATGGGGCTACTGAGATCATCATTTGGTTGTCCGATATAGTCAGGTGCATCGTATCGATACGCGCTGGGTAGGTGTTTGTCGCGAAGATCATTAAAAAGAGTGTTTAAGTTACCTTTGTGCGAGTGAAGTAGTTTGTTAATGTGATGATTATTTGCGGTACGTGATATGGTAGGGTCTAATAAATGCCGCAGGAGCTGCCATGTCATCTTGCTGTCTAGGTGGCCATGCATGCTTTCGCATTTCTGGGTCCATTGTTGACAAGCAAGCTGTATGGCATAGTCCTGAATTTGCAAATCGAGTCTCGCAATTCTCAGTCTCAGTCGGCGATTATGTCGCCTCTTCTTCCAGCGTTTGAGGAGAGATTGCTTAGCTTCCCACATGTGAAGAAGTCGGGTGTCAACTATTGTAAAAGGCGTATCAGGTGGTAACATGGTGGTATGCGTTTTTGTGTCAGTGTGCAATTGCTGTACCCATTCCGAGATATCATCTATCTCAGTAGGCGCCGAGCAGTGACGGGCCTCGCGAAACTTGTTCCAGTTAATAAGGCTCAGGCGCTTGGGAGCTAAAGGTTTGTGTCGGAAGTGTATGGTAGTTTGAATAATGTAGTGGTCACTACCGAAGTTAATGTTCAGGTTGGTCCATGTGACAAAGTGAACGCGATGGCTGAGTGTAAGATCGGGAGATGTATCTTTAGCTACACTATTACCTAATCTAGTGGGCATGTCTATATTGTTGTGGAGGGTGAGGCGGTGATCCTGTATGTGAACCCACAAAGCCCTACCCTTGGGTGTAGAAACAGAGTGGCCCCATACTTGATTTGGTGCATTAAAATCACCAAGTATTAGGAGAGGGTGATGTTTCGCGGCCGCAATGGCTCGGGCAAAGAGAGTATTGAAGCGATGGTGTTTCGCCTGTGGCCTACTATAGACGTTTAATACGTATAAAGGCGATTCTTGAGTTTTACAAGGAAGGACCTCCAAAAAGTTGTGCTCCACATCGACGCCGTCGAAATTAGAGTGAGTTACCGTCAAATGTTTTTGCGTTAATATTGCAGTATCGGGAGAATTTAGAGATTTAGTTTGGTGTACACTGTAACCGGGAAAAGTTATGTTTCCGTGGGTCTCTTGTAGGGCAATGACTGCAGGGGGTTTGGGGCAGGAGGCCAAATATTGTTGAAGAGTCGCTTTCTTTTTGCGGAACCCCCTGCAGTTCCATTGCCATACTACAAAGTTCGAGCGATTAGGGTTTGCAGCCATTGTCGGGAGGGGGTGTAGGAGAGAAGGCGGGTACGGCTATATTTGGATTATTGGCCGTGACGGCCGCAATCCATGCAGTGGTCTGCTGCATTTGAGTTTGTACAAAATCTAGAAACTTGTCAAGTTTGTCATTTATGGCAGCTTGGCCCGTCTCCTGAGCTGTGAATCTGCTCTCTATGTGAGAAATCTTACTTTCAATGACGGCGAATTTCTTCTGTGTTTTATTTTCGAGGGCGTTTATCCTATCGTTAAGAGTTAGAACTGTGTCGCTGAGAGATTCTTCTTCGCGTGGTGTGGCAGGGGTTTTGCGCTTATTTGAGGGTGGCAGCTGGGAGGTGTCTCGAGGCATTGTAGTGTCCATGTCAGTAGGAGGAAGAGGTATCGTGGGTTCAACAGCAGGGGGCGATTGAGCAGGAATGAAAGATCGTGGTTCGGAATGCTGCGAAAGATTGCTAAGGGGCATTCGGGATTGTAGCTCGAGCTTTAACTTTTGAATTTCTGCCTTGAGGCTAGCGTTTTCAGCTAGAACTTTTTCTAGGCTAATGTTTTGAGATAAGGAGCAGTTAGAGGAAGCTGCCTGTGCCCAGCTTACCTTTAATGGGTTTGGCAGATGACTGGTGGAATGGGGGTTCGTTGACTGGGTCGGGAAGTCAAGTTCTTTGGGAGTCGAGTTTGGGCCCCGCCTCTTGCTCTTGCTGCGACCCCGCTGTGGGCCACGCTCTTGCGAGCGATTAAGGCTCGGTGTCCGGGATGATGGAACTTCTGAGGGCTTAGGTGTCTGGTATTTAGGTGTCTTAGTCTTGTAACGCTGTTTGCACAATGGGGAACCGGTGATGTGAGCTCCACCACACACGACACAGACGGGTTCACATTCATGGTCCATTGAGGAATCCTTCAGTCCGCACTTGTGACAGATTGCATCGGGAGTAGAGGGGCAGACATCCTGGCGATGTCCAATTTTTCGGCAACGGGTGCAGGCTTCCACCTTCAGTCGGAATGGGCGGCAGCGAAGCGTGCAGCCTTCGTAGTTGATGTAAAAAGGGACGTGCGTGCCACGGAAAACAACCAAGATGGTTTCGGTGGTGCTCAGTCGGCGAGCGGCCCCAATGGTCATGGCTGGATTACATCTTTGGAGGGTTGGAAGGATTTCCTCGTCAGCGTAATCCAGAGGGAGATGAAACCTTCCACGACAAGAATCTACAGGGTCGGCAACGTGGGTGACGACTTCGTAGGGGACTCCGTTGAACTTTAAGGTCCGGATGTTGTGGTATAAATCTGCTCGGTCCATGCTTGACGTACTCACGAGCACTGTGTGACTGGTGGGATTGACCCTGATTTGATCAGGGCTGCTGATGGGAAGTCCAACTGCTTTGAGAACGAGTTGTCGTAAGACACAGGGGTGCAACTTGGTACAGTCGAGACCCCCGCGTATCCGAAGAATCACCTTGTAGTCCGCATCGGGCAGTGGTGGAGGTTTAGGCTCCCATGAAGATGGTTTCTTCAGATCCGCTGCGCAGGTGTCAGCCGATGAACCAGTGGGACGAAGGTCAGCATGTAGAGCACGCCATGAGCGAGCGGCGTCGCCTCCAGCAGCGACGCCCGCTGCGACGCTGGCCGCGTCGCGCTGGGCGCCTCCACTCATACTAGGCCGGCGGTTAGGCCTAGCGCGGAAGCGGTCGAGCTGAACAATAAACAGTCAGCACTGTTCTCAAGGAGCATTATCACATCCCAACAAGGTGTCGAATGGGTGCCAGGTCCACTTACAGTTGGTGTGATGTGTGATCCAGGGTCCAAGGACCTGAAGAGGTGGTCATAACACGGTAAGTAGCCGGAGCCAAACGTACACACGTCAGCGTTTGATCGGGATCAAGACGCGTCTCCAGGTTGAGTAATGTAAGTTTAGGCTAGGTAGCGTCGTGAAACCACCATAAAGGACGTCATCTAACGAGATAGTGTTGTTTTATTGCATGTACGAAACTGCAATAGGTGAATTGTTGTGAAAGCACACAAAATGGCATGAACAGCCAGATACTGCGTGTTGTACCGTTACAAGTGCGAAACTGCTGTATTGTGATATTCTCGTTAAAGCGCATGCAAGCATCGTGAAACCTAAAAGAACGATGTCATTTAGCGAGATACAGCATTCCGTACTGCAATAAGTTGGTGAAAAACTGTGAGGTTATGCAAACATCGTAATTATGAACGAAACAGTGTAATAGAGTGTTTTTAGACCCAAGTGCGAATGTTAGGTTCGGTTAAGATACTAACCGTCGTAAAACCGCAATAAACAATGTCACTTAGTGAGATGCAGTGTTTTTCACCATTACAAGTCGGGAACTGCGATATCTTATGTTAAATCGCATGAAACCGTCGTAATTTTGTAGAAAGCATTGTAAAGTAGCGAGTAAAACGTTTTCTAACGATAGAAGTGCGAAGATTATGTTAGGTTGAGTTAGTTTAGGCTAGGTAGCGTCGTGAAACCACAAAAAACGACGTCATCTAAAGAGATAGTGTTGTTTTATTGCGACTACGAAACTGCGATAGGTGAAATATTGTGAAAGGACACAAAACGGCATGAACTAGCCAGGTAGTGCGTGTTGTACCGTTACAAGTGCGAAACTGCTATATTGTGATATTCTCGTTAAAGCGCATGCAAGCATCGTGAAACCTTAAAGAACGATGTCATTAAGCGAGATACGGCGTTCTGTACTGTAATAAGTTGGTGAAAAACTCTGAGGTCATGCAAATATTGTAATTGTGAACGAAACAGTGTAATAGAGCGTTTTTAGATACAAGTGCGAATGTTAGGTTCGGTTAAGGTATGAACCGTCGTAAAACCGCATTAAACAATGTCACTTAGTGAGATGCAGTGTTTTTCACCATTACAAGTCGGGAACTGCGATATCTAATGTGAAAGCGCATGAAACCGTCGTATCGTTGTAGAGATCATTGTAAAGTAGCGAGTAAAACGTTTTCTAACGATAGAAGTGCGAAGATTATGTTAGGTTGAGTTAGTTTAGGCTAGGTGGCGTCGTGAAGCCACAAAAACGACGTCATCTAACGAGATAGTGTTGCTTTATTGCGACTACGAAACTGCGATAGGTGAAATATTGTGAAAGGACACAAAACGGCATGAACTAGCCAGGTAGTGCGTGTTGTACCGTTACAAGTGCGAAACTGCTATATTGTGATATTCTCGTTAAAGCGCATGCAAGCATCGTGAAACCCTAAAGAACGATGTCATTTAGCGAGATACAGCGTTCTGTACTGCAACCGTCGTTAAACTGCATTAAACAATGCCATTTAGTGAGATGCAGTGTTTTTCACAATTACAAGTCGGAAACTGCGATATTTAATGTGAAAGCGCATGAAACCGTCGTAATGTTGTAGAGAGCATTGTAAAGTAGCGAGTAAAACGTTTTCTAACGATAGAAGTGCGAAGGTTATTTTAGGTTGAATTATGTTAGTTTAGGCTAGGTAGCGTCGTGAAACCACCATAAAGGACGTCATCTAACGAGATAGTGTTGTTTTATTGCATGTACGAAACTGCAATAGGTGAAATGTTGTGAAAGCACACAAAACGGCATGAACAAGCCAGATACTGCGTGTTGTACCGTTACAAGTGCGAAACTGCTGTACTGTGATATTCTCGTCAAAGCGCATGCAAGCATCGTGAAACCTAAAAGAAGGATGTCATTTAGCGAGATACAGCATTCCGTACTGCAATAAGTTGGTGAAAAACTGTGAGGTTATGCAAACATCGTAATTATGAACGAAACAGTGTAATAGAGTGTTTTTAGACCCAAGTGCGAATGTTAGGTTCGGTTAAGATACTAACCGTCGTAAAACCGCAATAAACAATGTCACTTAGTGAGATGCAGTGTTTTTCACCATTACAAGTCGGGAACTGCGATATCTTATGTTAAATCGCATGAAACCGTCGTAATTTTGTAGAAAGCATTGTAAAGTAGCGAGTAAAACGTTTTCTAGCGATAGAAGTGCGAAGATTATGTTAGGCTGAGTTAGTTTAGGCTAGGTGGCGTCGTGAAACCACAAAAACGACGTCATCTAACGAGATAGTGTTGTTTTATTGCGACTACGAAACTGCGAAAGGTGAAATATTGTGAAAGGACACAAAACGGCATGAACTAGCCAGGTAGTGCGTGTTGTACCGTTACAAGTGCGAAACTGCTATATTGTGATATTCTCGTTAAAGCGCATGCAAGCATCGTGAAACCTTAACGAACGATGTCATTTAGCGAGATACAGCGTTCTGTACTGTAACAAGTTGGTGAAAAACTGTGAGGTCATGCAAATATCCTAAATGTGAACGAAACAGTGTAATACAGCGTTTTTAGATACAAGTGCGAATGTTAGGTTCGGTTAAGGTATGAACCGTCGTAAAACCGCATTAAACAATGTCACTTAGTGAGATGCAGTGTTCTTCACCAATACAAGTCGGGAACTGCGATATGTAATGTGAAAGCGCATGAAACCGTCGTATCGTTGTAGAGATCATTGTAAAGTAGCGAGTAAAACGTTTTCTAACGATAGAAGTGCGAAGGTTATGTTAGGTTGAGTTATGTTAGTTTAAGCTAGATAGCGTCGTGAAACCACCAAAAAGGACGTCATCTAACGAGATAGTGTTGTTTTATTGCATGTACGAAACTGCAATAGGTGAAATGTTATGAAAGCACACAAAACGGCATGAACAAGCCAGATACCGCGTGTTGTACCGTTACAAGTGCGAAACTGCTGTATTGTGATATTCTCGTTAAAGCGCATGCAAGCATCGTGAAACCCTAAAGAACGATGTCATTTAGCGAGATACAGCGTTCTTTACTGCAACCGTCGTTAAACCGCATTAAACAATGTCATTTAGTAAGATGCAGTGTTTTTCACAATTACAAGTCGGAAACTGCGATATCTAATGTGAAAGCGCATGAAACCGTCGTAATGTTGTAGAGAGCATTGTAAAGTAGCGAGTAAAACGTTTTCTAACGATAGAAGTGCGAAGGTTATTTTAGGTTGAGTTATGTTAGTTTAGGCTAGGTAGCGTCGTGAAACCACCATAAAGGACGTCATCTAACGAGATAGTGTTGTTTTATAGCATGTACGAAACTGCAATAGGTGAAATGTTGTGAAAGCACACAAAACGGCATGAACAAGCCAGATACTGCGTGTTGTACCGTTACAAGTGCGAAACTGCTGTATTGTGATATTCTCGTTAAAGCGCATGCAAGCATCGTGAAACCTAAAAGAACGATGTCATTTAGCGAGATACAGCATTCCGTACTGCAATAAGTTGGTGAAAAACTGTGAGGTTATGCAAACATCGTAATTATGAACGAAACAGTGTAATAGAGTGTTTTTAGACCCAAGTGCGAATGTTAGGTTCGGTCAAGATACTAACCGTCGTAAAACCGCAATAAACAATGTCACTTAGTGAGATGCAGTGTTTTTCACCATTACAAGTCGGGAACTGCGATATCTTATGTTAAATCGCATGAAACCGTCGTAAATTTGTAGAAAGCATTGTAAAGTAGCGAGTAAAACGTTTTCTAACGATAGAAGTGCGAAGATTATGTTATGCTGAGTTAGTTTAGGCTAGATAGCGTCGTGAAACCACAAAAAACGACGTCATCTAACGAGATAGTGTTGTTTTATTGCGACAACGAAACTGCGATAGGTGAAATATTGTGAAAGGACACAAAACGGCATGAACTAGCCAGGTAGTGCGTGTTGTACCGTTACAAGTGCGAAACTGCTATATTGTGATATTCTCGTTAAAGCACATGCAAGCATCGTGAAACCTTAAAGAACGATGTCATTAAGCGAGATACGGCGTTCTGTACTGTAATAAGTTGGTGAAAAACTCTGAGGTCATGCAAATATTGTAATTGTGAACGAAACAGTGTAATAGAGCGTTTTTAGATACAAGTGCGAATGTTAGGTTAGGTTAAGATATGAACCGTCGTAAAACCGCATTAAACAATGTCACTTAGTGAGATGCAGTGTTCTTCACCAATACAAGTCGGGAACTGCGATATGTAATGTGAAAGCGCATGAAACCGTCGTATCGTTGTAGAGATCATCGTAAAGTAGCGAGTAAAACGTTTTCTAACGATAGAAGTGCGAAGATTATGTTAGGTTGAGTTAGTTTAGGCTAGGTGGCGTCGTGAAGCCACAAACACGACGTCATCTAACGAGATAGTGTTGTTTTATTGCATGTACGAAACTGCAATAGGTGAAATGTTATGAAAGCACACAAAACGGCATGAACAAGCCAGATACCGCGTGTTGTACCGTTACAAGTGCGAAACTGCTGTATTGTGATATTCTCGTTAAAGCGCATGCAAGCATCGTGAAACCCTAAAGAACGATGTCATTTAGCGAGATACAGCGTTCTGTACTGCAACCGTCGTTAAACTGCATTAAACAATGCCATTTAGTGAGATGCAGTGTTTTTCACAATTACAAGTCGGAAACTGCGATATTTAATGTGAAAGCGCATGAAACCGTCGTAATGTTGTAGAGAGCATTGTAAAGTAGCGAGTAAAACGTTTTCTAACGATAGAAGTGCGAAGGTTATTTTAGGTTGAATTATGTTAGTTTAGGCTAGGTAGCGTCGTGAAACCACCATAAAGGACGTCATCTAACGAGATAGTGTTGTTTTATTGCATGTACGAAACTGCAATAGGTGAAATGTTGTGAAAGCACACAAAACGGCATGAACAAGCCAGATACTGCGTGTTGTACCGTTACAAGTGCGAAACTGCTGTACTGTGATATTCTCGTTAAAGCGCATGCAAGCATCGTGAAACCTAAAAGAACGATGTCATTTAGCGAGATACAGCATTCCGTACTGCAATAAGTTGGTGAAAAACTGTGAGGTTATGCAAACATCGTAATTATGAACGAAACAGTGTAATAGAGTGTTTTTAGACCCAAGTGCGAATGTTAGGTTCGGTTAAGATACTAACCGTCGTAAAACCGCAATAAACAATGTCACTTAGTGAGATGCAGTGTTTTTCACCATTACAAGTCGGGAACTGCGATATCTTATGTTAAATCGCATGAAACCGTCGTAATTTTGTAGAAAGCATTGTAAAGTAGCGAGTAAAACGTTTTCTAACGATAGAAGTGCGAAGATTATGTTAGGTTGAGTTAGTTTAGGCTAGGTGGCGTCGTGAAACCACAAAAACGACGTCATCTAACGAGATAGTGTTGTTTTATTGCGACTACGAAACTGCGAAAGGTGAAATATTGTGAAAGGACACAAAACGGCATGAACTAGCCAGGTAGTGCGTGTTGTACCGTTACAAGTGCGAAACTGCTATATTGTGATATTCTCGTTAAAGCGCATGCAAGCATCGTGAAACCTTAACGAACGATGTCATTTAGCGAGATACGGCGTTCTGTACTGTAACAAGTTGGTGAAAAACTGTGAGGTCATGCAAATATCCTAAATGTGAACGAAACAGTGTAATACAGCGTTTTTAGATACAAGTGCGAATGTTAGGTTCGGTTAAGGTATGAACCGTCGTAAAACCGCATTAAACAATGTCACTTAGTGAGATGTAGTGTTTTTCACCATTACAAGTCGGGAACTGCAATATCTAATGTGAAAGCGCATGAAACCGTCGTATCGTTGTAAAGATCATTGTAAAGTAGCGAGTAAAACGTTTTCTAACGATAGAAGTGCGAAGGTTATGTTAGGTTGAGTTATGTTAGTTTAAGCTAGATAGCGTCGTGAAACCACCAAAAAGGACGTCATCTAACGAGATAGTGTTGTTTTATTGCATGTACGAAACTGCAATAGGTGAAATGTTATGAAAGCACACAAAACGGCATGAACAAGCCAGATACCGCGTGTTGTACCGTTACAAGTGCGAAACTGCTGTATTGTGATATTCTCGTTAAAGCGCATGCAAGCATCGTGAAACCCTAAAGAACGATGTCATTTAGCGAGATACAGCGTTCTTTACTGCAACCGTCGTTAAACCGCATTAAACAATGTCATTTAGTAAGATGCAGTGTTTTTCACAATTACAAGTCGGAAACTGCGATATCTAATGTGAAAGCGCATGAAACCGTCGTAATGTTGTAGAGAGCATTGTAAAGTAGCGAGTAAAACGTTTTCTAACGATAGAAGTGCGAAGGTTATTTTAGGTTGAGTTATGTTAGTTTAGGCTAGGTAGCGTCGTGAAACCACCATAAAGGACGTCATCTAACGAGATAGTGTTGTTTTATAGCATGTACGAAACTGCAATAGGTGAAATGTTGTGAAAGCACACAAAACGGCATGAACAAGCCAGATACTGCGTGTTGTACCGTTACAAGTGCGAAACTGCTGTATTGTGATATTCTCGTTAAAGCGCATGCAAGCATCGTGAAACCTAAAAGAACGATGTCATTTAGCGAGATACAGCATTCCGTACTGCAATAAGTTGGTGAAAAACTGTGAGGTTATGCAAACATCGTAATTATGAACGAAACAGTGTAATAGAGTGTTTTTAGACCCAAGTGCGAATGTTAGGTTCGGTTAAGATACTAACCGTCGTAAAACCGCAATAAACAATGTCACTTAGTGAGATGCAGTGTTTTTCACCATTACAAGTCGGGAACTGCGATATCTTATGTTAAATCGCATGAAACCGTCGTAATTTTGTAGAAAGCATTGTAAAGTAGCGAGTAAAACGTTTTCTAACGATAGAAGTGCGAAGATTATGTTATGCTGAGTTAGTTTAGGCTAGATAGCGTCGTGAAACCACAAAAAACGACGTCATCTAACGAGATAGTGTTGTTTTATTGCGACTACGAAACTGCGATAGGTGAAATATTGTGAAAGGACACAAAACGGCATGAACTAGCCAGGTAGTGCGTGTTGTACCGTTACAAGTGCGAAACTGCTATATTGTGATATTCTCGTTAAAGCACATGCAAGCATCGTGAAAGAAACCTTAAAGAACGATGTCATTAAGCGAGATACGGCGTTCTGTACTGTAATAAGTTGGTGAAAAACTCTGAGGTCATGCAAATATTGTAATTGTGAACGAAACAGTGTAATAGAGCGTTTTTAGATACAAGTGCAAATGTTAGGTTAGGTTAAGATATGAACCGTCGTAAAACCGCATTAAACAATGTCACTTAGTGAGATGCAGTGTTCTTCACCAATACAAGTCGGGAACTGCGATATGTAATGTGAAAGCGCATGAAACCGTCGTATCGTTGTAGAGATCATCGTAAAGTAGCGAGTAAAACGTTTTCTAACGATAGAAGTGCGAAGATTATGTTAGGTTGAGTTAGTTTAGGCTAGGTGGCGTCGTGAAGCCACAAACACGACGTCATCTAACGAGATAGTGTTCTTTTATTGCGACTACGAAACTGCGATAGGTGAAATGTTATGAAAGCACACAAAACGGCATGAACAAGCCAGATACCGCGTTTTGTACCGTTACAAGTGCGAAACTGCTGTATTGTGATATTCTCGTTAAAGCGCATGCAAGCATCGTGAAACCCTAAAGAACGATGTCATTTAGCGAGATACAGCGTTCTGTACTGCAACCGTCGTTAAACCGCATTAAACAATGTCATTTAGTGAGATGCAGTGTTTTTCACAATTACAAGTCGGAAACTGCGATATCTAATGTGAAAGCGCATGAAACCGCCGTAATGTTGTAGAGAGCATTGTAAAGTAGCGAGTAAAACGTTTTCTAACGATAGAAGTGCGAAGGTTATTTTAGGTTGAGTTATGTAAGTTTAGGCTAGGTAGCGTCGTGAAACCACCATAAAGGACGTCATCTAACGAGATAGTGTTGTTTTATTGCATGTACGAAACTGCAATAGGTGAAATGTTGTGAAAGCACACAAAACGGCATGAACAGCCAGATACTGCGTGTTGTACCGTTACAAGTGCGAAACTGCTGTATTGTGATATTCTCGTTAAAGCGCATGCAAGCATCGTGAAACCTAAAAGAACGATGTCATTTAGCGAGATACAGCATTCCGTACTGCAATAAGTTGGTGAAAAACTGTGAGGTTATGCAAACATCGTAATTATGAACGAAACAGTGTAATAGAGTGTTTTTAGACCCAAGTGCGAATGTTAGGTTCGGTTAAGATACTAACCGTCGTAAAACCGCAATAAACAATGTCACTTAGTGAGATGCAGTGTTTTTCACCATTACAAGTCGGGAACTGCGATATCTTATGTTAAATCCCATGAAACCGTCGTAATTTTGTAGAAAGCATTGTAAAGTAGCGAGTAAAACGTTTTCTAACGATAGAAGTGCGAAGATTATGTTAGGTTGAGTTATGTTAGTTTAGGCTAGGTAGCGTCGTGAAACCACCATAAAGGACGTCATCTAACGAGATAGTGTTGTTTTATAGCATGTACGAAACTGCAATAGGTGAAATGTTGTGAAAGCACACAAAACGGCATGAACAAGCCAGATACTGCGTGTTGTACCGTTACAAGTGCGAAACTGCTGTATTGTGATATTCTCGTTAAAGCGCATGCAAGCATCGTGAAACCTAAAAGAACGATGTCATTTAGCGAGATACAGCATTCCGTACTGCAATAAGTTGGTGAAAAACTGTGAGGTTATGCAAACATCGTAATTATGAACGAAACAGTGTAATAGAGTGTTTTTAGACCCAAGTGCGAATGTTAGGTTCGGTTAAGATACTAACCGTCGTAAAACCGCAATAAACAATGTCACTTAGTGAGATGCAGTGTTTTTCACCATTACAAGTCGGGAACTGCGATATCTTATGTTAAATCGCATGAAACCGTCGTAATTTTGTAGAAAGCATTGTAAAGTAGCGAGTAAAACGTTTTCTAACGATAGAAGTGCGAAGATTATGTTATGCTGAGTTAGTTTAGGCTAGATAGCGTCGTGAAACCACAAAAAACGACGTCATCTAACGAGATAGTGTTGTTTTATTGCGACTACGAAACTGCGATAGGTGAAATATTGTGAAAGGACACAAAACGGCATGAACTAGCCAGGTAGTGCGTGTTGTACCGTTACAAGTGCGAAACTGCTATATTGTGATATTCTCGTTAAAGCACATGCAAGCATCGTGAAACCTTAAAGAACGATGTCATTAAGCGAGATACGGCGTTCTGTACTGTAATAAGTTGGTGAAAAACTCTGAGGTCATGCAAATATTGTAATTGTGAACGAAACAGTGTAATAGAGCGTTTTTAGATACAAGTGCAAATGTTAGGTTAGGTTAAGATATGAACCGTCGTAAAACCGCATTAAACAATGTCACTTAGTGAGATGCAGTGTTCTTCACCAATACAAGTCGGGAACTGCGATATGTAATGTGAAAGCGCATGAAACCGTCGTATCGTTGTAGAGATCATCGTAAAGTAGCGAGTAAAACGTTTTCTAACGATAGAAGTGCGAAGATTATGTTAGGTTGAGTTAGTTTAGGCTAGGTGGCGTCGTGAAGCCACAAACACGACGTCATCTAACGAGATAGTGTTCTTTTATTGCGACTACGAAACTGCGATAGGTGAAATGTTATGAAAGCACACAAAACGGCATGAACAAGCCAGATACCGCGTTTTGTACCGTTACAAGTGCGAAACTGCTGTATTGTGATATTCTCGTTAAAGCGCATGCAAGCATCGTGAAACCCTAAAGAACGATGTCATTTAGCGAGATACAGCGTTCTGTACTGCAACCGTCGTTAAACCGCATTAAACAATGTCATTTAGTGAGATGCAGTGTTTTTCACAATTACAAGTCGGAAACTGCGATATCTAATGTGAAAGCGCATGAAACCGCCGTAATGTTGTAGAGAGCATTGTAAAGTAGCGAGTAAAACGTTTTCTAACGATAGAAGTGCGAAGGTTATTTTAGGTTGAGTTATGTAAGTTTAGGCTAGGTAGCGTCGTGAAACCACCATAAAGGACGTCATCTAACGAGATAGTGTTGTTTTATTGCATGTACGAAACTGCAATAGGTGAAATGTTGTGAAAGCACACAAAACGGCATGAACAGCCAGATACTGCGTGTTGTACCGTTACAAGTGCGAAACTGCTGTATTGTGATATTCTCGTTAAAGCGCATGCAAGCATCGTGAAACCTAAAAGAACGATGTCATTTAGCGAGATACAGCATTCCGTACTGCAATAAGTTGGTGAAAAACTGTGAGGTTATGCAAACATCGTAATTATGAACAAAACAGTGTAATAGAGTGTTTTTAGACCCAAGTGCGAATGTTAGGTTCGGTTAAGATACTAACCGTCGTAAAACCGCAATAAACAATGTCACTTAGTGAGATGCAGTGTTTTTCACCATTACAAGTCGGGAACTGCGATATCTTATGTTAAATCCCATGAAACCGTCGTAATTTTGTAGAAAGCATTGTAAAGTAGCGAGTAAAACGTTTTCTAACGATAGAAGTGCGAAGATTATGTTAGGTTGAGTTAGTTTAGGCTAGGTAGCGTCGTGAAACCACAAAAAACGACGTCATCTAAAGATATAGTGTTGTTTTATTGCGACTACAAAACTGCGATAGGTGAAATATTGTGAAAGGACACAAAACGGCATGAACTAGCCAGGTAGTGCGTGTTGTACCGTTACAAGTGCGAAACTGCCATATTGTGATATTCTCGTTAAAGCGCATGCAAGCATCGTGAAACCTTAAAGAACGATGTCATTAAGCGAGATACGGCGTTCTGTACTGTAATAAGTTGGTGAAAAACTCTGAGGTCATGCAAATATCCTAAATGTGAACGAAACAGTGTAATAGAGCGTTTTTATATACAAGTGCGAATATTAGGTTCGGTTAAGGTATGAACCGTCGTAAAACCGCATTAAACAATGTCACTTAGTGAGATGTAGTGTTTTTCACCATTACAAGTCGGGAACTGCGATATCTAATGTGAAAGCGCATGAAACCGTCCTATCGTTGTAAAGATCATTGTAAAGTAGCGAGTAAAAGGTTTTCTAACGATAGAAGTGCGAAGGTTATGTTAGGTTGAGTTATGTTAGTTTAAGCTAGGTAGCGTCGTGAAACCACCAAAAAGGACGTCATCTAACGAGATAGTGTTGTTTTATTGCATGTACGAAACTGCAATAGGTGAAATGTTATGAAAGCACACAAAACGGCATGAACAAGCCAGATACCGCGTGTTGTACCGTTACAAGTGCGAAACTGCTGTATTGTGATATTCTCGTTAAAGCGCATGCAAGCATCGTGAAACCCTAAAGAACGATGTCATTTAGCGAGATACAGCGTTCTGTACTGCAACCGTCGTTAAACTGCATTAAACAATGCCATTTAGTGAGATGCAGTGTTTTTCACAATTACAAGTCGGAAACTGCGATATTTAATGTGAAAGCGCATGAAACCGTCGTAATGTTGTAGAGAGCATTGTAAAGTAGCGAGTAAAACGTTTTCTAACGATAGAAGTGCGAAGGTTATTTTAGGTTGAATTATGTTAGTTTAGGCTAGGTAGCGTCGTGAAACCACCATAAAGGACGTCATCTAACGAGATAGTGTTGTTTTATTGCATGTACGAAACTGCAATAGGTGAAATGTTGTGAAAGCACACAAAACGGCATGAACAAGCCAGATACTGCGTGTTGTACCGTTACAAGTGCGAAACTGCTGTACTGTGATATTCTCGTTAAAGCGCATGCAAGCATCGTGAAACCTAAAAGAACGATGTCATTTAGCGAGATACAGCATTCCGTACTGCAATAAGTTGGTGAAAAACTGTGAGGTTATGCAAACATCGTAATTATGAACGAAACAGTGTAATAGAGTGTTTTTAGACCCAAGTGCGAATGTTAGGTTCGGTTAAGATACTAACCGTCGTAAAACCGCAATAAACAATGTCACTTAGTGAGATGCAGTGTTTTTCACCATTACAAGTCGGGAACTGCGATATCTTATGTTAAATCGCATGAAACCGTCGTAATTTTGTAGAAAGCATTGTAAAGTAGCGAGTAAAACGTTTTCTAACGATAGAAGTGCGAAGATTATGTTAGGTTGAGTTAGTTTAGGCTAGGTGGCGTCGTGAAACCACAAAAACGACGTCATCTAACGAGATAGTGTTGTTTTATTGCGACTACAAAACTGCGAAAGGTGAAATATTGTGAAAGGACACAAAACGGCATGAACTAGCCAGGTAGTGCGTGTTGTACCGTTACAAGTGCGAAACTGCTATACTGTGATATTCTCGTTAAAGCGCATGCAAGCATCGTGAAACCTTAACGAACGATGTCATTTAGCGAGATACAGCGTTCTGTACTGTAACAAGTTGGTGAAAAACTGTGAGGTGATGCAAATATCCTAAATATGAACGAAACAGTGTAATACAGCGTTTTTAGATACAAGTGCGAATGTTAGGTTCGGTTAAGGTATGAACCGTCGTAAAACCGCATTAAACAATGTCACTTAGTGAGATGTAGTGTTTTTCACCATTACAAGGCGGGAACTGCGATATCTAATGTGAAAGCGCATGAAACCGTCGTATCGTTGTAAAGATCATTGTAAAGTAGCGAGTAAAACGTTTTCTAACGATAGAAGTGCGAAGGTTATGTTAGGTTGAGTTATGTTAGTTTAAGCTAGATAGCGTCGTGAAACCACCAAAAAGGACGTCATCTAACGAGATAGTGTTGTTTTATTGCATGTACGAAACTGCAATAGGTGAAATGTTATGAAAGCACACAAAACGGCATGAACAAGCCAGATACCGCGTGTTGTACCGTTACAAGTGCGAAACTGCTGTATTGTGATATTCTCGTTAAAGCGCATGCAAGTATCGTGAAACCCTAAAGAACGATGTCATTTAGCGAGATACAGCGTTCTTTACTGCAACCGTCGTTAAACCGCATTAAACAATGTCATTTAGTAAGATGCAGTGTTTTTCACAATTACAAGTCGGAAACTGCGATATCTAATGTGAAAGCGCATGAAACCGTCGTAATGTTGTAGAGAGCATTGTAAAGTAGCGAGTAAAACGTTTTCTAACGATAGAAGTGCGAAGGTTATTTTAGGTTGAGTTATGTTAGTTTAGGCTAGGTAGCGTCGTGAAACCACCATAAAGGACGTCATCTAACGAGATAGTGTTGTTTTATAGCATGTACGAAACTGCAATAGGTGAAATGTTGTGAAAGCACACAAAACGGCATGAACAAGCCAGATACTGCGTGTTGTACCGTTACAAGTGCGAAACTGCTGTATTGTGATATTCTCGTTAAAGCGCATGCAAGCATCGTGAAACCTAAAAGAACGATGTCATTTAGAGAGATACAGCATTCCGTACTGCAATAAGTTGGTGAAAAACTGTGAGGTTATGCAAACATCGTAATTATGAACGAAACAGTGTAATAGAGTGTTTTTAGACCCAAGTGCGAATGTTAGGTTCGGTTAAGATACTAACCGTCGTAAAACCGCAATAAACAATGTCACTTAGTGAGATGCAGTGTTTTTCACCATTACAAGTCGGGAACTGCGATATCTTATGTTAAATCGCATGAAACCGTCGTAATTTTGTAGAAAGCATTGTAAAGTAGCGAGTAAAACGTTTTCTAACGATAGAAGTGCGAAGATTATGTTAGGTTGAGTTAGTTTAGGCTAGGTAGCGTCGTGAAACCACAAAAAACGACGTCATCTAAAGAGATAGTGTTGTTTTATTGCGACTACGAAACTGCGATAGGTGAAATATTGTGAAAGGACACAAAACGGCATGAACTAGCCAGGTAGTGCGTGTTGTACCGTTACAAGTGCGAAACTGCTATATTGTGATATTCTCGTTAAAGCGCATGCAAGCATCGTGAAACCTTAAAGAACGATGTCATTAAGCGAGATACGGCGTTCTGTACTGTAATAAGTTGGTGAAAAACTCTGAGGTCATGCAAATATCCTAAATGTGAACGAAACAGTGTAATAGAGCGTTTTTAGATACAAGTGCGAATGTTAGGTTCGGTTAAGGTATGAACCGTCGTAAAACCGCATTAAACAATGTCACTTAGTGAGATGTAGTGTTTTTCACCATTACAAGTCGGGAACTGCGATATCTAATGTGAAAGCGCATGAAACCGTCCTATCATTGTAAAGATCATTGTAAAGTAGCGAGTAAAACGTTTTCTAACGATAGAAGTGCGAAGGTTATGTTAGGTTGAGTTATGTTAGTTTAAGCTAGGTAGCGTCGTGAAACCACCAAAAAGGACGTCATCTAACGAGATAGTGTTGTTTTATTGCATGTACGAAACTGCAATAGGTGAAATGTTATGAAAGCACACAAAACGGCATGAACAAGCCAGATACCGCGTGTTGTACCGTTACAAGTGCGAAACTGCTGTATTGTGATATTCTCGTTAAAGCGCATGCAAGCATCGTGAAACCCTAAAGAACGATGTCATTTAGCGAGATACAGCGTTCTTTACTGCAACCGTCGTTAAACCGCATTAAACAATGTCATTTAGTAAGATGCAGTGTTTTTCACAATTACAAGTCGGAAACTGCGATATCTAATGTGAAAGCGCATGAAACCGTCGTAATGTTGTAGAGAGCATTGTAAAGTAGCGAGTAAAACATTTTCTAACGATAGAAGTGCGAAGGTTATTTTAGGTTGAGTTATGTTAGTTTAGGCTAGGTAGCGTCGTGAAACCACCATAAAGGACGTCATCTAACGAGATAGTGTTGTTTTATAGCATGTACGAAACTGCAATAGGTGAAATGTTGTGAAAGCACACAAAACGGCATGAACAAGCCAGATACTGCGTGTTGTACCGTTACAAGTGCAAAACTGCTGTATTGTGATATTCTCGTTAAAGCGCATGCAAGCATCGTGAAACCTACAAGAACGATGTCATTTAGCGAGATACAGCATTCCGTACTGCAATAAGTCGGTGAAAAACTGTGAGGTTATGCAAACATCGTAATTATGAACAAAACAGTGTAATAGAGTGTTTTTAGCTCCAAGTGCGAATGTTAGGTTCGGTTAAGATACTAACCGTCGTAAAACCGCAATAAACAATGTCACTTAGTGAGATGCAGTGGTTTTCACCATTACAAGTCGGGAACTGCGATATCTTATGTTAAATCGCATGAAACCGTCGTAATTTTGTAGAAAGCATTGTAAAGTAGCGAGTAAAACGTTTTCTAACGATAGAAGTGCGAAGATTATGTTATGTTGAGTTAGTTTAGGCTAGATAGCGTCGTGAAACCACAAAAAACGACGTCATCTTACGAGATAGTGTGTTTTTATTGGGACTACGAAACTGCGATAGGTGAAATATTGTGAAAGGACACAAAACGGCATGAACTAGCCAGGTAGTGCGTGTTGTACCGTTACAAGTGCGAAACTGCTATATTGTGATATTCTCGTTAAAGCACATGCAAGCATCGTGAAACCTTAAAGAACGATGTCATTAAGCGAGATACGGCGTTCTGTGCTGTAATAAGTTGGTGAAAAACTCTGAGGTCATGCAAATATTGTAATTGTGAACGAAACAGTGTAATAGAGCGTTTTTAGATACAAGTGCGATTGTTAGGTTAGGTTAAGATATGAACCGTCGTAAAACCGCATTAAACAATGTCACTTAGTGAGATGCAGTGTTCTTCACCAATACAAGTCGGGAACTGCGATATGTAATGTGAAAGCGCTTGTAACCGTCGTAATGTTGTAGAAAGCAATGTAAAGTAGCGAGTAAAACGTTTTCTAGCGATAGAAGTGCGAAGGTTATCTTAGGTTGAGTTATGTTAATTTAAGCTAGGTAGCGTCGTGAAACCACCAAAAAGGACGTCATCTAAGGAGATAGTGTTGTTTTATTGCATGTACGAAACTGCAATAGGTGAAATGTTGTGAAAGCACACAAAACGGCATGAACAAGCCAGATACCGCGTGTTGTACCGTTATAAGTGCGAAACTGCTATATTTTGATATTCTCGTTAAAGCGCATGCAAGCATCGTGAAACCTAAAAGAACGATGTCATTTAGCGAGATACAGCATTCTGTACTGTAATAAGTTGGTGAAAAACTCTGAGGTCATGCAAATATCGCAATTGTGAACAAAACAGTGTAATAGAGCGTTTTTAGATACAAGTGCGAATGTTAGGTTAGGTTAAGATATGAACCGTCGTAAAACCGCATTTCACAATGTCACTTAGTGAGATGCCGTGTTCTTCACCATTACAAGTCGGGAACTGCGATATGTAATGGAAAGCGCTTGCAACCGTCGTAATGTTGTAGAAAGCAATGTAAAGTAGCGAGTGAAACGTTTTCTAACGATAGAAGTGCGAAGGTTATGTTAGTTTGAGTTATGTTACTTTAAGCTGGGTAGCGTCGTGAAACCACAAAAAAGGTCATCTAACGAGATAGTGTTGTTTTATTGCGAGTACGAAACTGCGATAGGTGAAATGATGTGAAAGCACACAAAACGGCATGAACAAGCCAAATACTGCGTGTTGTACCGTTACAAGAAAGAAACTGCTATGTTGTGATATTCTCGTTAAAGCGCATGCAAGCATCGTGAAACCTTTAAGAATGATGTCATTTAGCGAGATACAGCGTTCTGTACTGTAATAGGTTGGTGAAAAACTGTGAGGTCATGCAAGAATCGTAATTGTGAACGAAACAGCGTAATAGAGCGTTCTGAGATACAAGTGCGAATGTTAGGTTAGGTTAAGATATGAACCGTCGTAAAACCGCATTAAACAATGTCACTTAGTGAGATGCAGTGTTTTTCACAATTACAAGTCGGGAACTGCGATATCTAATGTGAAAGCGCATGAAACCGTCGTAATGTTGTAGAGAGCATTGTAAAGTAGCGAGTGAAATGTTTTCTAACGATAGAAGTGCGAAGGTTATTTTAGGTTGAGTTATGTTAGTTTAGGCTAAGTAGCGTCGTGAAACCACCAAAAAGGACGTCATCTAACGAGATAGTGTTGTTTTATAGCATGTACGAAACTGCAATAGGTGAAATGTTGCGAAAGCACACAAAACGGCATGAACAAGCCAGATACTGCGTGTTGTACCGTTACAAGTGCGAAACTGCTGTATTGTGATATTCTCGTTAAAGCGCATGCAAGCATCGTGAAATTTAAAAGAACGATGTCATTTAGCGAGATACAGCATTCTGTACTGCAATAAGTCGGGGAAAAACTGTGAGGTTATGCAAACATCGTAATTATGAACGAAACAGTGTAATAGAGTGTTTTTAGATCCAAGTGCGAATGTTAGGTTCGGTTAAGATACTAACCGTCGTAAAACCGCAATAAACAATGTCACTTAGTGAGATGCAGTGGTTTTCACCATTACAAGTCGGGAACTGCGATATCTTATGTTAAATCGCATGAAACCGTCGTAATTTTGTAGAAAGCATTGTAAAGTAGCGAGTAAAACGTTTTCTAACGATAGAAGTGCGAAGATTATGTTATGTTGAGTTAGTTTAGGCTAGATAGCGTCGTGAAACCACAAAAAACGACGTCATCTTACGAGATAGTGTGTTTTTATTGGGACTACGAAACTGCGATAGGTGAAATATTGTGAAAGGACACAAAACGGCATGAACTAGCCAGGTAGTGCGTGTTGTACCGTTACAAGTGCGAAACTGCTATATTGTGATATTCTCGTTAAAGCACATGCAAGCATCGTGAAACCTTAAAGAACGATGTCATTAAGCGAGATACGGCGTTCTGTGCTGTAATAAGTTGGTGAAAAACTCTGAGGTCATGCAAATATTGTAATTGTGAACGAAACAGTGTAATAGAGCGTTTTTAGATACAAGTGCGATTGTTAGGTTAGGTTAAGATATGAACCGTCGTAAAACCGCATTAAACAATGTCACTTAGTGAGATGCAGTGTTCTTCACCAATACAAGTCGGGAACTGCGATATGTAATGTGAAAGCGCTTGTAACCGTCGTAATGTTGTAGAAAGCAATGTAAAGTAGCGAGTAAAACGTTTTCTAGCGATAGAAGTGCGAAGGTTATCTTAGGTTGAGTTATGTTAATTTAAGCTAGGTAGCGTCGTGAAACCACTAAAAAGGACGTCATCTAAGGAGATAGTGTTGTTTTATTGCATGTACGAAACTGCAATAGGTGAAATGTTGTGAAAGCACACAAAACGGCATGAACAAGCCAGATACCGCGTGTTGTACCGTTATAAGTGCGAAACTGCTATATTTTGATATTCTCGTTAAAGCGCATGCAAGCATCGTGAAACCTAAAAGAACGATGTCATTTAGCGAGATACAGCATTCTGTACTGTAATAAGTTGGTGAAAAACTCTGAGGTCATGCAAATATCGCAATTGTGAACAAAACAGTGTAATAGAGCGTTTTTAGATACAAGTGCGAATGTTAGGTTAGGTTAAGATATGAACCGTCGTAAAACCGCATTTCACAATGTCACTTAGTGAGATGCCGTGTTCTTCACCATTACAAGTCGGGAACTGCGATATGTAATGGAAAGCGCTTGCAACCGTCGTAATGTTGTAGAAAGCAATGTAAAGTAGCGAGTGAAACGTTTTCTAACGATAGAAGTGCGAAGGTTATGTTAGTTTGAGTTATGTTACTTTAAGCTGGGTAGCGTCGTGAAACCACAAAAAAGGTCATCTAACGAGATAGTGTTGTTTTATTGCGAGTACGAAACTGCGATAGGTGAAATGATGTGAAAGCACACAAAACGGCATGAACAAGCCAAATACTGCGTGTTGTACCGTTACAAGAAAGAAACTGCTATGTTGTGATATTCTCGTTAAAGCGCATGCAAGCATCGTGAAACCTTTAAGAATGATGTCATTTAGCGAGATACAGCGTTCTGTACTGTAATAGGTTGGTGAAAAACTGTGAGGTCATGCAAGAATCGTAATTGTGAACGAAACAGCGTAATAGAGCGTTCTGAGATACAAGTGCGAATGTTAGGTTAGGTTAAGATATGAACCGTCGTAAAACCGCATTAAACAATGTCACTTAGTGAGATGCAGTGTTTTTCACAATTACAAGTCGGGAACTGCGATATCTAATGTGAAAGCGCATGAAACCGTCGTAATGTTGTAGAGAGCATTGTAAAGTAGCGAGTGAAATGTTTTCTAACGATAGAAGTGCGAAGGTTATTTTAGGTTGAGTTATGTTAGTTTAGGCTAAGTAGCGTCGTGAAACCACCAAAAAGGACGTCATCTAACGAGATAGTGTTGTTTTATAGCATGTACGAAACTGCAATAGGTGAAATGTTGTGAAAGCACACAAAACGGCATGAACAAGCCAGATACTGCGTGTTGTACCGTTACAAGTGCGAAACTGCTGTATTGTGATATTCTCGTTAAAGCGCATGCAAGCATCGTGAAATTTAAAAGAACGATGTCATTTAGCGAGATACAGCATTCTGTACTGCAATAAGTCGGGGAAAAACTGTGAGGTTATGCAAACATCGTAATTATGAACGAAACAGTGTAATAGAGTGTTTTGAGATCCATGTGCGAATGTTAGGTTAGGTTGAGATATCAACCGTCGTAAACCCGCATTAAACAATGTCACTTAGTGAGATGCAGTGTTTTTCACCATTACAAGTCGGGAAATGCGATATCTAATGTGAAAGCGCAGGAAACCGGCGTAATGTTGTAGAGAGCATTCTAAAGCAGCGAGTAAAACGTTTTCTAACGATAGAAGTGCGAAGGTTATGTTAGGTTGAGTTATGTTAATTTAGGCTAGGTAGCGTCGTGAAACCACCAAAAAGGACGTCATCTCACGAGATAGTGTTGTTTTATTGCATGTACGAAACTGCAATAGGTGAAATGTTGTGAAAGCACACAAAACGGCATGAACAAGCCAGATACTGCGCGTTGTACCGTTACAAGTGCGAAACTGCTGTATTGTGATATTCTCGTTAAAGCGCATGCAAGCATCGTGAAACCTAAAAGAACGATGTCATTTAGCGAGATACACCATTCTGTACTGCAATAAGTTGGTGAAAAACTGTGAGGTTATGCAAACATCGTAATTATGAACGAAACAGTGTAATAGAGTGTTTTTAGATCCATGTGCGAATGTTAGGTTAGGTTAAGATATGAACCGTTGTAAAACCGCAATAAGCAATGTCACTTAGTGAGATGCAGTGTTTTTCACCATTACAAGTCCGGAACTGCGATATCTAATGTGAAAGCGCATGAAACCGTCGTAGTGATGTAGAGAGCATTGTAAAGTAGCGAGTAAAACGTTTTCTAACGATAGAAGTGCGAAGGTTATGTTATGTTGAGTTATGTTAGTTTAGGCTAGGTAGCGTCGTGAAACCACCAAAAAGGACGTCATCTCACGAGATAGTGTTGTTTTTTTGCGACTACGAAACTGCGATAGGTGAAATATTGTGAAAGGACACAAAACGGCATGAACTAGCCAGGTACTGCGTGTTGTACCGTTAAAAGTGCGAAACTGCTATATTGTGATATTCTCGTTAAAGCGCTTGCAAGCATCGTGAAACCTTAACACCGATGTCATTTAGCGAGATACCGCGTTCTGTACTGTAATAAGTTGGTGAAAAACTGTGAGGTCATGCAAATATCGTAACTGTGAACGAAACAGTGTAATAGAGCGTTTTTAGATACAAGTGCGAATGTTAGGTTAGGTTGAGATATCAACCGTCGTAAACCCGCATTAAACAATGTCACTTAGTGAGATGCAGTGTTTTTCACCATTACAAGTCGGGAAATGCGATATCTAATGTGAAAGCGCTTACAACCGTCGTTAGGTTAGGTTAGGTTAGGTTAGGTTAGGTTAGGTTTGGTTAGGTTAGGTTTGGTTAGGCTAGGTTAGGTTATGTTAGGTTAGGTTAGGTTACGTTAGGTTGGGTTTGGTTGGGTTGGGTTAGGTTTGGTTAGGTTAGGTTAGGTTGGGTCAGGTTAGGTTAGGTTAGGTTACGTTAGGTTTGGTTAGGTTAGGTTACGTTACGTTAGGTTTGGTTAGGTTAGGTAAGGTTAGTTTAGGTTAGGTTAGGTTAGGTAAGGTTAGGTTAGGTTAGGTTAGGTTAGGTTAGGTTGGGTTGGGTGTGGTTGGGTTGGGTTGGGTTGGGTTGGGTTAGGTTGGGTTAGGTTAGGTTAGGTTAGGTTAGGTTAGGTTACGTTAGGTTATGTTAGGTTAGGTTAGGTTACGTTAGGTTAGGTTAGGTTAGGTTAGGTAAGGTTAGGTTAGGTTAGGTTTGGTTTGGTTAGGTTAGGTTAGGTCGGGTTGGGTTGGGTTGGGTTAGGTTAGGTTAGGTCAGGTTACATTACGTTAGGTTAGGTTAGGCTAGGTTAGGTTAGGTTTGGTTAGGTTAGGTTAGGTTAGGTTAGGTTCGATTAGGTTGGGTAGGGTTGGGTTGGGTTGGGTTGGGTTAGGTTAGGTCAGGTTAGGTTAGGTTAGGTTAGGTTGGGTTAGGCTGGGTTGGGTTAGGTTAGGTTAGGTTAGGTTAGGTTGGGTTGGGTTGGGTTAGGTTAGGTTAAGGTAGGTTAGGTTAGGTTGGGTTGGGTTGGGTTGGGTTGGGTTGGGTTGGGTTGGGTTGGGTTAGGTTAGGTTGGGTTAGGTTAGGTTGGGTTGGGTTGGGTTGGGTTAGGTTAGGTAAGGTTAGGTTAGGTTAGGTTAGGTTAGGTAAGGTTAGGTTAGGTTAGGTTAGGTTAAGATATGAACCGTCGTAAAACCGCATTAAACAATGTCACTTAGTGAGATAAAGTGTTTTTCACCATTACAAGTCGGGAACTGCGATATCTAATGTGAAAGCGCTTGAAACCGTCGTATTGTTGTAGAAAGCATTGGAAAGTAGCAAGTAAAACGTTTTCTAACGATAGAAGTGCGAAGGTTATGTTAGGTTGAGTTAGTTCAAGCTAGGTAGCGTCGTGAAACCACCAAAAACGACGTCATCTAACGAGATAGTGTTGTTTTATTGCGAGTACGAAACTGCGATAAGTGAAATGTTGTGAAAGCCCACAAAACGGCATGAACAAGCCACATACTGCGCGTTGTACCGTTACAAGTGCGAAACTGCTATGTTGTGATATTCTCGTTGAAGCACATGCAAGCATCGTGAAACCTTAAAGAATGATGTCATTTAGCGAGATACAGCGTTCTGTACTGCAATAAGTTGGTGAAAAACTGTGACGTCATGCAATTATCGTATTTGTGAACGAAACAGTGTAATAGAGCGTTTTGAGATACAAGTGCGAATGTTAGGTTAGGTTTAGATATGAACCGTCGTAAAAGCGCATTAAACAATGTCACTTAGTGAGATGCTGTGTTTTTCACCATTACAAGTCGGGAACTGCGATGTCTAATGTGAAAGCGCTTGAAACCGTCGTAATGTTGTAGAAAGCAATGTATAGAAGCGAGTAAAACGTTTTCTATCGATAGAAGTGCGAAGGTTATGTTAGTTTGAGTTAGTTTAAGCTAGGTAGCGTCGTGAAACCACAAAAAACGACGTCATCTAACGAGATGGTGTTGTTTTATTGCGACTACGAAACTTCGATAGGTGAAATATTGTGAAAGGACACAAAACGGCATGAACTAGCCAGGTACTGCATGTTGTACTGTTACAAGTGCGAAACTGCTATGTTGTGATATTCTCGTTAAAACGCATGCAAGCATCGTGATACCTTAAAGAATGATGTCATTTAGCGAGATACAGCGTTCTGTTTTGTAATAAGTTGGTGAAAAACTGTGAGGTGATGCAAATATTGTAATTGTGAACTAAACAGTGTAGTAGAGCGTTTTCAGATACAAGTGCGAATGTTAGGTTAGGTTAAGATATGAACCATCGTAAAACCGCATTAAACAATGTCACTTAGTGAGATGCAGTGTTTTTCACCATTACAAGTCGGGAACTGCGATATCTAATATGAAAGCGCTTGAAACCGTCGTAATGTTGTAGAGAGCATTGTAAAGTAGCGAGTAAAACGTTTTCTAACGATAGAAGTGCGAAGGTTATGTTAGGTTGAGTTATGTTAGTTTAAGCTAGGTAGCGTCGTGAAACCACCAAAAAGGACGTCATCTAACGAGATAGTGTTGTTTTATTGCATGTACGAAACTGCAATAGGTGAAATGTTGTGAAAGCACACAAAACGGCATGAACTAGCCAGGTACTGCGTGTTGTACCGTTACAAGTGCGAAACTGCTATGTTGTGATATTCTCGTTACAACGCATGCAAGCATCGTGAAACCTTAAAGAATGATGTCATTTAGCGAGATACAGCGTTCTGTACTGCAATAAGTTGGTTAAAAACTGTGACATCATGCAATTATCGTAATTGTAACGAAACAGTGTAATAGAGCGTTTTGAGATACAAGTGCGAATGTTAGGTTAGGTTTAGATATGAACCGTCGTAAAACCGCATTAAACAATGTCACTTAGTGAGATGCAGTAATTTTCACCATTACAAGTCGGGAACTGCGATATCTAATGTGAAAACGCATGAAACCGTCGTAATGTTGTAGAGAGCATTGGAAAGTAGCGAGTAAAACGTTTTCTAACGATAGAAGTGCGAAGGTTATGTTAGGTTGAGTTATGTTAATTTAAGCTAGGTAGCGTCGTGAAACCACAAAAAAGGACGTCATCTAACGAGATAGTGTTGTTTTTTTGCATGTACGAAACTGCAATAGGTGAAATGTTGTGAAAGCACACAAAACGGCATGAACTAGCCAGGTACTGCGTGTTGTACCGTTAAAAGTGTGAAACTGCTATATTGTGATATTTTCAGTAAAGCGCATGCAAGCATCGTGAAACCCTAAAGAACGATGTCATTTAGCGAGATACCGCGTTCTGTACTGTAATGAGTTGGTGAAAAACTGTGAGGTCATGCAAATATCGTAATTGTGAACGAAACAGTGTAATAGAGCGTTTTTAGATACAAGTGCGAATGTTAGGTTAGGTTAAGATATGAACCGTCGTAAAACCGCATTAAACAATGTCACTTAGTGAGATGCAGTGTTCTTCACCATTACAAGTCGGGAACTGCGATATGTAATGTGAAAGCGCATGAAACCGTCGTATCGTTGTAGAGATCATTGTAAAGTAGCGAGTAAAACGTTTTCTAACGATAGAAGTGCGAAGGTTATGTTAGGTGAGTTATGTTAGTTTAAGCTAGGTAGCGTCATGAAACCACCAAAAAGGACGTCATCTAACGAGATAGTGTTGTTTTATTGCATGTACGAAACTGCAATAGGTGAAATGTTGTGAAAGCACACAAAACGGCATGAACAAGCCAGATACCGCGTGTTGTACCGTTATAAGTGCGAAACTGCTATATTTTGATATTCTCGTTAAAGCGCATGCAAGCATCGTGAAACCTAAAAGAACGATGTCATTTAGCGAGATACAGCATTCTGTACTGTAATAAGTTGGTGAAAAACTCTGAGGTCATGCAAATATCGCAATTGTGAACAAAACAGTGTAATAGAGCGTTTTTAGATACAAGTGCGAATGTTAGGTTAGGTTAAGATATGAACCGTCGTAAAACCGCATTTCACAATGTCACTTAGTGAGATGCCGTGTTCTTCACCATTACAAGTCGGGAACTGCGATATGTAATGGAAAGCGCTTGCAACCGTCGTAATGTTGTAGAAAGCAATGTAAAGTAGCGAGTGAAACGTTTTCTAAAGATAGAAGTGCGAAGGTTATGTTAGTTTGAGTTATGTTACTTTAAGCTGGGTAGCGTCGTGAAACCACAAAAAAAGGTCATCTAACGAGATAGTGTTGTTTTATTGCGAGTACGAAACTGCGATAGGTGAAATGATGTTGTGAAAGCACACAAAACGGCATGAACAAGCCAAATACTGCGTGTTGTACCGTTACAAGAAAGAAACTGCTATGTTGTGATATTCTCGTTAAAGCGCATGCAAGCATCGTGAAACCTTTAAGAATGATGTCATTTAGCGAGATACAGCGTTCTGTACTGTAATAGGTTGGTGAAAAACTGTGAGGTCATGCAAGAATCGTAATTGTGAACGAAACAGCGTAATAGAGCGTTCTGAGATACAAGTGCGAATGTTAGGTTAGGTTAAGATATGAACCGTCGTAAAACCGCATTAAACAATGTCACTTAGTGAGATGCAGTGTTTTTCACAATTACAAGTCGGGAACTGCGATATCTAAAGTGAAAGCGCATGAAACCGTCGTAATGTTGTAGAGAGCATTGTAAAGTAGCGAGTGAAATGTTTTCTAACGATAGAAGTGCGAAGGTTATTTTAGGTTGAGTTATGCTAGTTTAGGCTAAGTAGCGTCGTGAAACCACCAAAAAGGACGTCATCTAACGAGATAGTGTTGTTTTATTGCATGTACGAAACTGCAATAGGTGAATTGTTGTGAAAGCACACAAAACGGCATGAACAAGCCAGATACTGCGTGTTGCACCGTTACAAGTGCGAAACTGCTGTATTGTGATATTCTCGTTAAAGCGCATGCAAGCATCGTGAAATTTAAAAGAACGATGTCATTTAGCGAGATACAGCATTCTGTACTGCAATAAGTCGGGGAAAAACTGTGAGGTTATGCAAACATCGTAATTATGAACGAAACAGTGTAATAGAGTGTTTTGAAATCCATGTGCGAATGTTAGGTTAGGTTGAGATATCAACCGTCGTAAACCCGCATTAAACAATGTCACTTAGTGAGATGCAGTGTTTTTCACCATTACAAGTCGGGAAATGCGATATCTAATGTGAAAGCGCAGGAAACCGGCGTAATGTTGTAGAGAGCATTCTAAAGCAGCGAGTAAAACGTTTTCTAACGATAGAAGTGCGAAGGTTATGTTAGGTTGAGTTATGTTAATTTAGGCTAGGTAGCGTCGTGAAACCACCAAAAAGGACGTCATCTCACGAGATAGTGTTGTTTTATTGCATGTACGAAACTGCAATAGGTGAAATGTTGTGAAAGCACACAAAACGGCATGAACAAGCCAGATACTGCGCGTTGTACCGTTACAAGTGCGAAACTGCTGTATTGTGATATTCTCGTTAAAGCGCATGCAAGCATCGTGAAACCTAAAAGAACGATGTCATTTAGCGAGATACACCATTCTGTACTGCAATAAGTTGGTGAAAAACTGTGAGGTTATGCAAACATCGTAATTATGAACGAAACAGTGTAATAGAGTGTTTTTAGATCCATGTGCGAATGTTAGGTTAGGTTAAGATATGAACCGTTGTAAAACCGCAATAAGCAATGTCACTTAGTGAGATGCAGTGTTTTTCACCATTACAAGTCCGGAACTGCGATATCTAATGTGAAAGCGCATGAGACCGTCGTAGTGATGTAGAGAGCATTGTAAAGTAGCGAGTAAAACGTTTTCTAACGATAGAAGTGCGAAGGTTATGTTATGTTGAGTTATGTTAGTTTAGGCTAGGTAGCGTCGTGAAACCACCAAAAAGGACGTCATCTCACGAGATAGTGTTGTTTTTTTGCGACTACGAAACTGCGATAGGTGAAATATTGTGAAAGGACACAAAACGGCATGAACTAGCCAGGTACTGCGTGTTGTACCGTTAAAAGTGCGAAACTGCTATATTGTGATATTCTCGTTAAAGCGCTTGGAAGCATCGTGAAACCTTAACACCGATGTCATTTAGCGAGATACCGCGTTCTGTACTGTAATAAGTTGATGAAAAACTGTGAGGTCATGCAAATATCGTAACTGTGAACGAAACAGTGTAATAGAGCGTTTTTAGATACAAGTGCGAATGTTAGGTTAGGTTGAGATATCAACCGTCGTAAACCCGCATTAAACAATGTCACTTAGTGAGATGCAGTGTTTTTCACCATTACAAGTCGGGAAATGCGATATCTAATGTGAAAGCGCTTACAACCGTCGTTAGGTTAGGTTAGGTTAGGTTAGGTTAGGTTAGGTTTGGTTAGGTTAGGTTTGGTTAGGCTAGGTTAGGTTATGTTAGGTTAGGTTAGGTTACGTTAGGTTGGGTTTGGTTGGGTTGGGTTAGGTTTGGTTAGGTTAGGTTAGGTTGGGTCAGGTTAGGTTAGGTTAGGTTACGTTAGGTTTGGTTAGGTTAGGTTACGTTACGTTAGGTTTGGTTAGGTTAGGTAAGGTTAGTTTAGGTTAGGTTAGGTTAGGTAAGGTTAGGTTAGGTTAGGTTTGGTCGGGTTGGGTTGGGTTGGGTTAGGTTAGGTTAGGTCAGGTTACATTACGTTAGGTTAGGTTAGGCTAGGTTAGGTTAGGTTTGGTTAGGTTAGGTTAGGTTAGGTTCGATTAGGTTGGGTAGGGTTGGGTTGGGTTGGGTTGGGTTAGGTTAGGTCAGGTTAGGTTAGGTTAGGTTAGGTTGGGTTAGGCTGGGTTGGGTTAGGTTAGGTTAGGTTAGGTTAGGTTGGGTTGGGTTGGGTTAGGTTAGGTTAAGTTAGGTTAGGTTAGGTTGGGTTGGGTTGGGTTGGGTTGGGTTGGGTTGGGTTGGGTTGGGTTAGGTTAGGTTGGGTTAGGTTAGGTTGGGTTGGGTTGGGTTGGGTTAGGTTAGGTAAGGTTAGGTTAGGTTAGGTTAGGTTAGGTAAGGTTAGGTTAGGTTAGGTTAGGTTAAGATATGAACCGTCGTAAAACCGCATTAAACAATGTCACTTAGTGAGATAAAGTGTTTTTCACCATTACAAGTCGGGAACTGCGATATCTAATGTGAAAGCGCTTGAAACCGTCGTATTGTTGTAGAAAGCATTGGAAAGTAGCAAGTAAAACGTTTTCTAACGATAGAAGTGCGAATGTTATGTTAGGTTGAGTTAGTTCAAGCTAGGTAGCGTCGTGAAACCACCAAAAACGACGTCATCTAACGAGATAGTGTTGTTTTATTGCGAGTACGAAACTGCGATAAGTGAAATGTTGTGAAAGCCCACAAAACGGCATGAACAAGCCACATACTGCGCGTTGTACCGTTACAAGTGCGAAACTGCTATGTTGTGATATTCTCGTTGAAGCACATGCAAGCATCGTGAAACCTTAAAGAATGATGTCATTTAGCGAGATACAGCGTTCTGTACTGCAATAAGTTGGTGAAAAACTGTGACGTCATGCAATTATCGTATTTGTGAACGAAACAGTGTAATAGAGCGTTTTGAGATACAAGTGCGAATGTTAGGTTAGGTTTAGATATGAACCGTCGTAAAAGCGCATTAAACAATGTCACTTAGTGAGATGCTGTGTTTTTCACCATTACAAGTCGGGAACTGCGATATCTAATGTGAAAGCGCTTGAAACCGTCGTAATGTTGTAGAAAGCAATGTATAGAAGCGAGTAAAACGTTTTCTATCGATAGAAGTGCGAAGGTTATGTTAGTTTGAGTTAGTTTAAGCTAGGTAGCGTCGTGAAACCACAAAAAACGACGTCATCTAACGAGATGGTGTTGTTTTATTGCGACTACGAAACTTCGATAGGTGAAATATTGTGAAAGGACACAAAACGGCATGAACTAGCCAGGTACTGCATGTTGTACTGTTACAAGTGCGAAACTGCTATGTTGTGATATTCTCGTTAAAACGCATGCAAGCATCGTGAAACCTTAAAGAATGATGTCATTTAGCGAGATACAGCGTTCTGTTTTGTAATAAGTTGGTGAAAAACTGTGAGGTGATGCAAATATTGTAATTGTGAACTAAACAGTGTAGTAGAGCGTTTTCAGATACAAGTGCGAATGTTAGGTTAGGTTAAGATATGAACCGTCGTAAAACCGCATTAAACAATGTCACTTAGTGAGATGCAGTGTTTTTCACCATTACAAGTCGGGAACTGCGATATCCAATATAAAAGCGCTTGAAACCGTCGTAATGTTGTAGAGAGCATTGTAAAGTAGCGAGTAAAACGTTTTCTAACGATAGAAGTGCGAAGGTTATGTTAGGTTGAGTTATGTTAGTTTAAGCTAGGTAGCGTCGTGAAACCACCAAAAAGGACGTCATCTAACGAGATAGTGTTGTTTTATTGCATGTACGAAACTGCAATAGGTGAAATGTTGTGAAAGCACACAAAACGGCATGAACTAGCCAGGTACTGCGTGTTGTACCGTTACAAGTGCGAAACTGCTATGTTGTGATATTCTCGTTACAACGCATGCAAGCATCGTGAAACCTTAAAGAATGATGTCATTTAGCGAGATACAGCGTTCTGTACTGCAATAAGTTGGTTAAAAACTGTGACATCATGCAATTATCGTAATTGTAACGAAACAGTGTAATAGAGCGTTTTGAGATACAAGTGCGAATGTTAGGTTAGGTTTAGATATGAACCGTCGTAAAACCGCATTAAACAATGTCACTTAGTGAGATGCAGTAATTTTCACCATTACAAGTCGGGAACTGCGATATCTAATGTGAAAACGCATGAAACCGTCGTAATGTTGTAGAGAGCATTGGAAAGTAGCGAGTAAAACGTTTTCTAACGATAGAAGTGCGAAGGTTATGTTAGGTTGAGTTATGTTAATTTAAGCTAGGTAGCGTCGTGAAACCTCAAAAAAGGACGTCATCTAACGAGATAGTGTTGTTTTTTTGCATGTACGAAACTGCAATAGGTGAAATGTTGTGAAAGCACACAAAACGGCATGAACTAGCCAGGTACTGCGTGTTGTACCGTTAAAAGTGTGAAACTGCTATATTGTGATATTTTCAGTAAAGCGCATGCAAGCATCGTGAAACCCTAAAGAACGATGTCATTTAGCGAGATACCGCGTTCTGTACTGTAATGAGTTGGTGAAAAACTGTGAGGTCATGCAAATATCGTAATTGTGAACGAAACAGTGTAATAGAGCGTTTTTAGATACAAGTGCGAATGTTAGGTTAGGTTAAGATATGAACCGTCGTAAAACCGCATTAAACAATGTCACTTAGTGAGATGCAGTGTTCTTCACCATTACAAGTCGGGAACTGCGATATGTAATGTGAAAGCGCATGAAACCGTCGTATCGTTGTAGAGATCATTGTAAAGTAGCGAGTAAAACGTTTTCTAACGATAGAAGTGCGAAGGTTATGTTAGGTGAGTTATGTTAGTTTAAGCTAGGTAGCGTCATGAAACCACCAAAAAGGACGTCATCTAACGAGATAGTGTTGTTTTATTGCATGTACGAAACTGCAATAGGTGAAATGTTATGAAAGCACACAAAACGGCATGAACAAGCCAGATACCGCGTGTTGTACCGTTACAAGTGCGAAACTGCTGTATTGTGATATTCTCGTTAAAGCGCATGTAAGCATCGTGAAACCCTAAAGAACGATGTCATTTAGCGAGATACAGCGTTCTGTACTGCAACCGTCGTTAAACCGCATTAAACAATGTCATTTAGTGAGATGCAGTGCTTTCACAATTACAAGTCGGAAACTGCGATATCTAATGTGAAAGCGCATGAAACCGTCGTAATGTTGTAGAGAGCATTGTAAAGTAGCGAGTAAAACGTTTTCTAACGATAGAAGTGCGAAGGTTATTTTAGGTTGAGTTATGTTAGTTTAGGCTAGGTAGCGTCGTGAAACCACCATAAAGGACGTCATCTAACGAGATTGTGTTGTTTTATTGCATGTACGAAACCGCAATAGGTGAAATGTTGTGAAAGCACACAAAACGGCATGAACAAGCCAGATACTGCGTGTAGTACCGTTACAAGTGCGAAACTGCTGTATTGTGATATTCTCGTTAAAGCGCATGCAAGCATCGTGAAACCTTAAAGAACGATGTCATTTAGCGAGATACAGCGTTCTGTACTGCAACCGTCGTAAAACCGCATTAAACAATGTCACTTAGTGAGATGCAGTGTTTTTCACCATTACAAGTCGGGAACTATGTCATATGGACATAGTTCCCGACTAAGTTCCCAACTAAGTTCCCAACTAAGGACATAGTTCCCAACTAAGTCGTATGGATGACAGTTTAAAACTCTTGAACGAGGTGGTCGAGTCGACACGCTCCCAGCAGCTCGAGCTGACTGCCGCAAATCGCGCTCTAAAAGCAGAAAATGAGGCCCTTCAAAGTAAAGTCGCCAACCTCGAGCAGTACTCAAGGTTAAATAACTTGGAAATAAAAGGGGTGCCCTCTACCCAAGGAGAGGATTGTTCCGCAATCCTGACTGCCATTGGCGACAAAATCAACTGTAAGGTCTCGGCTAGCGATGTCGACACGGTACATCGTGTACCTGCAAAGTCCGGTCAAAGGAATATAATTGTGCGGTTTTGCTCTCGTGAAAAAAAGAACGAGTTCATGAAGAAAGCCAGAAGGGCGCGGCTGAACACTCGAAGTATAGGGTATTCAGGAGAGAACGCACAGGCAATATTTGTGAATGAGCACCTATCACCAGACAATAAGCGCTTGTTCTCTAGGGCACTTGCCTTAAAGAAAGAAAAAGGATGGCAGTTCATCTGGACGGAAAATTGCCAGATTAAGGTGCGGAAGTCTCCCGACGGTCGGGTAATTCGCATTGCTTCCGATTCTGATTTATGCAATATTGCCTAACATTTTGCAATCAGTCTAGTAGTCAATCTTTCAGTTACGTGAAATGGCTTCGTACATTCGACCTCACGAACTTCAGACCTATTTTTCCTTGCCCTGCCGTTCACTAATTCATTTTAATGCACGCAGTCTGCAAAAAAACATGGATGGTATCACAACTTTTTTATCATCAACTAGTCACAGGTTTTCTGTGATTTGTATTAGCGAAACGTGGCTTTCCGCATCTCATAATCACTTGTATACCTTCCCCTCATACTCTGCTGAATACTGTCACCGCGATAATAGTAATCATGGTGGTGCGGCTGTTTTCGTGTCCTCGGAACTGCGTTTTCATAGACGACTTGACTTGACACTCAAAGTGGCTAACTGCGAATCTGTTTGGGTTGAATTTCACGATTCATTTTTTTCACAGGACAAAAAAAACCTTATAGTTGGTTGCATCTATCGTTCACCGTCATCATGTGGAAGTGCTTATTGCTCGGCCCTTGGTAATTTGTTGCACAAATTGTCACTGGAGCAGAAAAATGTCATTAACATGGGCGATATCAATATTAACCTCCTAGATCCATCCAACACACTGTTCAATGAATACGTTAACTGCCTAAATGGCTTTGGGTATGAAAACCTAGTTACGCTTCCAACTCGATGTCCCGCAAATAAACAAGGTACACTTATTGACCACGTTTTATCAAATCTCCTTACTAACCCTGACTGCGGCGTTGTCGAAGCCTCTGTTACCGATCACTATCCAATATTTGTGCGTTTAAATTACACTCCTTGCGCTATTGTCACAGGCCTAACCAGAAAGAAGCTCAATTCAACAAAGTTCTTTGAGTTAATATCTGCTACAGACTGGAACCCAGTCATCGCGTGCGATAACCCTGAAACTGCCTACGATACATTTTCAAAGATAATTTCCAATGCCCTTGCAGATTCTACCGAAATAATGAACTGTAAAAAACCGTTCTCAGCTCCTCGTAACCCATGGCTATCTAGCAGTTTGCTTGATTGCCTGAAGAAAAAAGATAACCTTTACAGAAAAACAAAAAAACAACCGTTCAATACTGCGCTTCATGATAGGTATAAAAAATATTCTAATCGTTTAGGAAAACTACTCAAACATGCCAAAACACAGTACTATGAAAATAAAATTAAGTGTGCCGGTAATGATGTAAAAAAACAGTGGGAAATTTTAAACTCGTTTTTGGGTAGATCCAATTAGCATAGCGAAATACCAATGATAAAATCGGGAGACCTACTTCTCGATAATCCCTTAGACATTGCTAACTCTTTTATTAACTTCTTCTGTACAGACAAGCAACGGGAAGACGATCCTCTGACCCAGCCTTACCCACGCATGCCTCACAGCTTTTTCCTTCACCCCGTGACACCTGAAGAAATAGTCACTATCATTTCTAGTCTAAAAAATACCGGGCCCGGTATTGATAATTTCCGCCCCTCTCTCATAAAACTCATAGCAAGTTTAATATCTGAAACATTTTGTCACATAGTAAACCTTATTTTTACCACGGGAATTTTTCCAAGCTCCTTGAAGAAAGCCAAAATAATTCCTGTTTTCAAGAAGGGAGATAAGCGTCTCACATCTAATTATCGACCTATAGCTATACTCTCATTCTTTAGCAAAGTTGATGAAAAACTAATAGTAACACGCTTGTCTTCCTATTTTTCAAAATTTCATGTCTTATCAACAAATCAATTTGGATTTAGGGAGGGATACTCAACTGATTTAGCATTAATTTACTTGACAGATAAAATCCGGCAGGCAATTGATGCAGGTAATTTGACTGGGGCGCTCTTCATTGATTTATCTAAAGCATTCGATTCACTTGTTCACAATATACTATTTGCTAAATTAGAGTCTATTGGAATAGCAGGCCCGCCACTGAAATTACTACGTAACTACTTAAAAGATAGAGAATATATTGTGTCTATATCTAACACTTACTCACACCCTAAAACAAGTAACATTGGGGTACCGCAGGGATCAATATTAGGACCTCTCTTATTTTTAATATACATCAATGATCTTTCACAATGCCTAAAATCATCTGACTGTATTCTTTACGCTGACGACACTACTATTTTCTGCTCAGATAACCACCTTGATTCATTAATCTACAAGCTTAACCACGACGCGGACAGCATAGTTACCTGGTGCCGGCAAAATAAACTACAGATAAATGCTACAAAATCTCAGTTCGTCATCTTTTCTTCTAAGCATAGGATTTATTCAGGTTCACCATCTTTAACTTTCGCTTCAAACACACTTTATCCTACTGACAGTGTCATGTTTCTCGGAGTCACATTAGATAAGCACCTAAAATTTGATGAGCATGTTTCATCGTTAACAAAGAAGACAGCTTATGGCATTAGGATATTAATTAAAGTTCGCAATTTTTTCCATATGAACACACTAATATCCCTTTATTACGCTTTCATTCATACGTATATTAATTATTGCATATCATCATGGGGAAACACGTATCCAGTCCATTTATCTCCATTGCAACACACTCAAAATCAGGCTATTCGCATCATGACACATAGCACCTACACATCAGAAGCATTGCCTTTGCTCACCTCTAACGGTATTCTGTCGGTGGGAAAACTACATAAATATTCCCTCGCAATACTAATCCACAAATCCATCAGCGGAAAGCTCCCGTTCCCTATAATCATCAAAAGCCAGTATCCTTACTCTTTGTCAACACGTTTCGCATCCAGCAATAGCTTCTTATTACCGAAACCCAGAACTAATTATGGTAAGTTCACTACTAACTTTTCAGCCACACAACTATGGAACTCATTACCATGCCATGTTAAAAATATCTCCAATTTCCACGCATTCAAAACCAACCTTCGGAATTATCTGCATTCAGCATAGTCATCTCATCATTTCATCATCTCTGCTTTCTTTTGTAATTTTTAAATAATCCAACGATGTTTCAGTGTTAATTGCTTCTTTTTGAGTGTTTACTTTGTGTACACATCTTTGTTGCGTTAAAGTACTTTTGTTTACTCAGCTCTTATGGGAGGTCCCCTGTACAGTCTCTTGACTTTGGGACCTCCCTCTGTATCAGTAGTAAACCCCATTGTAACCACCATTTGTAGCCAATCAATTTCAATAAACTTTCAACTTTCAACTTTCAACTGCGATATCTAATGTGAAAGTGCATGAAACCGTCGTAATGTTGTAGAGAGCATTGTAAAGTAGCGAGTAAAACGTTTTCTAACGATAGAAGTGCGAAGGTTATGTTAGTTTGAGTTAGTTTAAGCTAGGTAGCGTCGTGAAACTACCAAAAACGACGTCATCTAATAAGATGGTGTTGTTTTATTGCATGTACGAAACTGCAATAGGTGAAATGTTGTGAAAGCACACAAAACGGCATGAACAAGCCAGATACTGTGTGTTGTACCGTTACAAGTGTGAAACTGCTGTATTGTGATATTCTCGTTAAAGCGCATGCAAGCATCGTGAAACCCTAAAGAGCGATGTCATTTAGCGAGATACAGCGTTCTGTACTGCAACTGTCGTTAAACCGCATTAAACAATGTCATTTAGTGAGATGCAGTGTTTTTCACAATTACAAGTCGGAAACTGCGATATCTAATGTGAAAGCGCATGAAACCGTCGTAATGTTCTAGAGAGCATTGTAATGTAGCGAGTAAAACGTTTTCTAACGATAGAAGTGCGAAGGTTATGTTAGGTTGAGTTATGGTAATTTAAGCTAGGTAGCGTCGTGAAACCACCAAAAAGGACGTCATCTAACGAGATGGTGTTGTTTTATTGCATGTACGAAACTGCAATAGGTGAAATGTTGTGAAAGCACACAAAACGGCATGAACAAGCCAGATACTACGTGTTGTACCGTTACAAGTGCGAAACTGCTGTATTGTGATATTCTCGTTAAAGCGCATGCAAGCATCGTGAAACCTTAAAGAAAGATGTCATTTAGCGAGATACGGCGTTCTGTACTGTAATAAGTTGCTGAAAAACTGTGAGGTCATGCAAATATCCTTAATGTGACCGAAACTGTATAATAGAGCGATTTTAGGTACAAGTGCGAATGTTAGGTTGGGTTAAGATATGAACCGTCGTAAAACCGCATTAAACAATGTCACTTAGTGAGATGCAGTGTTTTTCACCATTACAAGTCGGGAACTGCGATATCTAATGTGAAAGCGCATGAAACCGTCGTAGTGTTTTAGAGAGCATTGTAAAGTAGCGAGTAAAATGTTTTCTAACGATAGAAGTGCGAAGGTATGTTATGTTGAGTTATGTTAGTTTAAGCTAGGTATCGTCGTGAAACCACAAAAAGGACGTCATCTAACGAGATAAAGTTGTTTTTTTCCGACTACGAAACTGCGATAGGTGAAATATTGTGAAAGGAAACAAAACAGCATGAACTAGCCAGGTACTGCGTGTTGTACCGTTAAAAGTGCGAAACTGCTATATTGTGATATTCTCGTTAAAGCGCATGCAAGCATCGTGAAACCTTAAAGAACGATGTCATTTAGCGAGATACCGCGTTCTGTACTGTAATGAGTTGGTGAAAAACTGTGAGGTCATGCAAATATCGTAATTGTGAACAAAATAGTGTAATAGAACGTTTTTAGATACAAGTGCGAATGTTAGGTTAGGTTAAGATATGAACCGTCGTAGAACCGCATAAAACAATGTCACTTAGTGAGATGCAGTGTTTTTCACCATTACAAGTCGGGAACAGCGATGTCTAATGTGAAAGCGCTTGAAACCGTCGTAATGTTGTAGAAAGCAATGTAAAGTAGCGAGTAAAACGTTTTCTAACGATAGAAGTGCGAAGGTTATGTTATGTTGAGTTATGTTAGTTTAAGCTAGGTAGCGTCGTGAAACCACCCAAAAAGGACGTCATCTAACGAGATAGTGTTGTTTTATTGCGACTACGAAACTGCGATAGGTGAAATATTGTGAAAGGACACAAAACGGCATGAACTAGCCAGGTACTGCGTGTTGTACCGTTAAAAGTGCGAAACTGCTATATTGTGATATTCCCGTTCAAGCGCATGCAAGCATCGTGAAACCTTAAAGACCGATGTCCTTTAGCGAGATACCGCGTTCTGTACTGTAATAAGTTGGTGAAAAACTGTGAGTTCATGCAAATATCGTAATTGTGAACGAAACAGTGTAATAGAGCGTTTTTAGATACAAGTGCGAATGTTAGGTTTGGTTGAGATATCAACCGTCGTAAAACCGCATTAAACAATGTCACTTAGTGGGATGCAGTGTTTTTCACCATTACAAGTCGGGAACTGCGATATCTAATTTGAAAGCGCAGGAAACGGTCGTAATGTTGTAG